>NC_057798.1:228874595-229174595 GCF_018294505.1 Triticum aestivum
GGCGGGCGGCCATTGGTCCGGGGCGGCGGCGCGAGGCGTCCGGCGCGGACGGACATGTCCGGTGGCACGGAGAGGGGAAAAGCTAGGGTTAGGGGCGATTTGATCCGCGAATTTGGACGGGGAGGACATATTTATAGGTAGAGGGAGCTAGGAGACTCCAAATGGGGTGCGGTTTTCGCCCACAAGATCGTGATCAAACGACCGAGAGCATGGAGGGGAGTTAGATAGGTTTTGGGCCACTTTGTAAGGGGTGTTGGGCTGCAAAGAGAAGGAGGCTTTTACGGTTACCCGGTTAACCGTTGGAGTACCAAACGAACTCCAAATTGCACGAAACTTGACAGGCGGTCTACCGGTGCTATACCAAGGCTGCTTGGCAAACCTCGGGCCATTCCGAGAAAGTTTAATACCCGCTCACAATGAGAGACAAAAGGGGAACACCGAAGGACATAGGAGTGATGGATTGCAAAACGGACAACGGGGAAAATGCTCGGATGCATGAGACGAACACGTATGCAAAATGAAGTGCACATGATGACATGATAAAATGCAACACGCAAGCAAATGACATGGCAACGATGGCGAATATCTGGCGGACACCTGGCGCAATGAATCCGGGGCGTTACACAAGCCTTGCCCTCAAGCGATGGCATCTTAACATCATACGTATCATTATCAAGTGGCATCAACTTGCACAGGGCGAGGCCTCCGTCGTGACGGCGCTAGTCATCAGGGTCACGGTGAAGAAGATAGGGGAGATCAAACTGCTCCTTGACTCTTGGGTTCCTTGTAATGATGTTATTAGTTGAGTCGAGAATGGGCTTGAACGAACCTGCCATGCTAGCCGAGGTGATGACGTCGCACCGATCAATGAGTTCCTCCACCACGTCATCTTTTAGATCGGGGCAAGAATAAAGGGGTCATTTCCATCCTGTTCCCTCCATGGAGAAGACAATCGAACAATGGCAAAAGAAAGGGTGTAGGGCTGAAGGAAAATGGAGGAGGGAGAGGAAGAGCGTGCGACAGCAGTTCCAAATCGAGAGGGAAAGGCGAAGAGTCGGTGGACAGTTGCCAGTTTGCCAGGGTTCATGAAGGGGCGCCCCGGCCTACACGTCGGTTCGGAAATACTCCTACTACTCGTCGTCGTCTCACTGATATGTGGAACGGGACCACATGTCAACGAAACATGGTGTGTAATTTCTCGTGCAAAATGCGATCTGGCCGCGTTGGCCCGAGGTGCCGCATTAGTTATCGGCCTTTATTTTTTTTAATGGCGTGCCGTTCAGTTTTGAAGCACGACTAACTGGTACTGTACGCAGAGAAAATATAAACTACTCTACCACTACTCCACCTCCAGTACTAGTAGTATAAAGAAGATATATAGGCTGGAGCTTCAGCGCTTTCTTGCCAAGGGCTGCCCACTTGCTTCTCACACTACCACCCTCTCTCCAGATCTAAAAAAGACGGCCCCTCTCTCCCTCCTCACCGGTGGTCACAGATCCGCCGGGGAAGAAAAGGACATGCAGCGTTGACGCACTCGTCGTCGGCGAGTGAGGTCATGCACTGACCACAAGGCCATCCTCTCAGACCTAGCGCCCGCGCGGGATCGCTGTCGTAGTGTGTGCGGAGGACAACGACCATGAGCGAAGCCACTTCCCGCCGACCCTCAGGTATGCTACCTCTTTTCGAACCATACCCTGGTTCTATTCCCCCATCTGGCACATCGTTGCATGTGGATCTTTTTCCACTCCACCATCTTCCCAATTTGCTATCCTCTGCTCTGCTGGCCACGCAGACGAAAACCATAATTTGCACTATTAAAGGAAACCCTACTTCATGCAGACTAATGCATGTCTGGGTTGAATAAGGAAAGGAAGGTAGACTGTACTGTCCAAGAGAGTAGGCATCGAACCCGCATCTAGGTTGAAAAGGGGAAAATCAGTAGCTAAGGAACAAGTACCGTGTCTCTTGGTTGAAGAAGGGTAGAAAGGCATGACAACACAATAGAGAATGACCAGGTCGATCGGTTTGTTGTCCTCACATAGGAAAAACGTGGCTAAAGAGAACAAAAATGGGACGTAATCCACATATGATGACTGGATATTTGTTGCTCTTGGCAACCATACCTCCCTCACCACTCTGCGTCCGTGGAGGTACATCTTACTGGTGCGCCCACTGTCCGAATGGGCCTCCCATGCTCTTATTGCCACTTTTTTGATGTTAGTATAACGCCAGCAGTCAAGTCAAGCAATGCTACTGCTAAAGTGATGCCACATTTAACTAATGCCACTCTCAGTCTAATGCCACAGATAAATTGAAGTAGTTCCATTTAATGTCACTGGATCATTTCAGGGTTAGCTGTTGATTGTGGATGTATTAAAGATTTTTCAGCTAAGGAATTCTAATGTTGTTGCACAGCCAGTATACCAACGATGAAACTTGTTACTACCTTCAGATTTTTGCACTGTTAATGCTTATAGATTACATACCTCACTTCCATGAGATAAGTTAATTTTTTTGTACAGTGTCACCAAAATGCCAAGGCGCTGATGTCATTTTATTTTGGTTAAACTGCACAGACAATTATGAAGACAAGAGGAAAGGTCAAGAGTGGGCACCTCCTCCTCCGGCTGTTCTCTTGATTCGTTCAATCAAGTTTCTATGTTTGATCGACTATCAAGATTGGGATAGCAATTTTTAAGGTCCCCCCGAGTTCGAAATGATATTTACCTTGGAGGTACATGGTTTGCAATTTTTTTATACTGTCATTAGTTAATAATGCTAGTTACCTTCAGACTTCTGTATTTGGTTTAATGCTCATGCACAGCTAGTATACCAATGCTGAAACTTGTTACCTTTACATTTTGTATTGTTAAGTCTTATAGAAACCTTCCAGTGCTAGAGTTTATTGAAATCTATTCAGTAAAACCATTGTACTGTACCCTGTAATAAACTAACTACTCTACTTTTTGCACTAGCCACTGGATTAGTGTATATTTGTAGTATTTGAATGGTGTTGCATTAGCGTATGGACATAAATAAATTGTGGCAAGCTTTCCCAGATATGTGCTCAAGAAAACTACTACCTGTTTTTCTAAATACTAGACGTTTGGGTACTTTAAATTGAACCGCGAAAACGTCTTATATTAAGGAACAGAGGGTGTAGAGTTCACTCAAATTATCCCGGTAAAGCTAGTCACACCTTTGTTAAAATTAATGTTCATTATGTTATCGGAGGAGGTCTGTATGTTTGTCTCTAATGCATGTCTACTACATACCCGACACCATGATGTAATGTTAAGTCATTTCCTTTTGTACAGTGTAACTAAATTGTCAAGGCGGTGATGGCATTTTATTTTAGTAGAACTGCACAAAATTTGCTTAAAAGAAGAGGAAAGGTCAGGAATGGCTCAGTTTTTTAGAAAAGAACTATGTATGCCTTCCTGACATCAGCTGCTGTTGCTTTATTTATTCCTTCAAACAGGTGGTTAGAAACAGTCTTGCTACCTTTTCCCATTAAGAAATTGGAATGCTTATATTTGTGAGTCTATGCTTCAACTAGTGCCACTTTTATAGTAATCACACTTTCAATATCTATGCAAACAGGGATGCTCGATTTTAGTGGAGCTGCACAAAAAGTCCAACTGGTTCAACATTAGGAGCATGTTTTTTTCCAAACCTTTATATCCAATTGGTGGCACTATGAGCTGTTCATTACGAAGGTACATGGTTTGCTACTATCTTGCTACTTTTTTTGTACTGTCATTAGATAGTAATACAAGTGGTTTGCATGTGAATTTATTGCTAGGGTGGACCTACATTGGAGGTGCAGGACTGGATTCAATAATTGGATGCTCAATTTCGGTTGTATCGATTTCACCTCTTCCATCACAGCGAACATGGTGTGGTATATGTTTACTAGCTGCTTGATATTTGTGCAGACAGACATGTCTGCCCGTTGCTATTTAGCAAACAAACAAAGTGTCCGCAATTTTGGTTGAACTGCACAAGAGAATAGTCACTGCATGCAGTGCCATTTGAAAATAGACACAAAGATTGGATAGTTACTTCATGGACTGCAGAAAAGTAGTACTGTACTATTTACTGGCCAACACTTCGTGCTTCATTGCTTTGCTCTGATTATACAATGGGCATCATTTTCCCTAAGTTAAAGTTTGTATTCCGAAAATAGTCTCGCGGTGTGATCGAGAGAAGACCAAACCATATTGAAGTGGATGTTCCTCCATGTGTGGTTCATTCCCATGGTTCCAGCTGTTGGTGAAACCACTTACGTTTGCAAGAGGAATTGTAGACTTCACAAACAAATTTTTCTTTCAGTCTGTACTGAATGTTGGCCAAGAGAAGCATCCATGTTAGTAGGAAGAACAGATGTTTTTTCTAGATCTTTGCTTTTGGAGCTACTTATTTGTATATGATCTGGGAATCATTGAGATGCATTAACATGTTGATCTTATGTATGGGAATCATACTAGTTAGTTTTAGTTTCGACGCAAGATCCGAAATGGCTGATCTTTGCTTTTGGAGCTACATATTTGTATATGATCTGTGAATCATTGAGATGCATTAACAGTTACTTATTTCTGTTCGCTCAGTGTTTACAAGTTACTGATCGATCACTAGCTAGCCTACAAATGCGCTCCTGGCAGTTTTATTTGCGACGCAAGATGCGAAGTGGCAGTTTTTTGAATAAAAATGCCTACCTCTGAAGAAACTGACAAGCTACACTATCGATACTACACGGATAAAAATGCCTACCTCTGAAGAAACTGACAAGCCACACAATCGATCCTACACGGATAAATAGCGTATCACGCACGTACTACCTCCTTTCGGGTTTGCAGGGCTCAATTCAAGAAACGACCTACTCGATCCTACACGAATAAATAGCGGATCACGCACGTATTAGTACCTCCTTTCCGGTTTGCAGGGCTTAATTCAAACCTCTCACCAACCAAGGTACTCCCTCCGTCCGGGTTTATTAGTCCCGTGTGCAAAGCAGCAAGACCAAGGCATGGCAATAATTAATGGCATGCAGAAGTTTAAGCCTAATTAATTCCAGCGATTTAAGTGGCTGCATGCGTGCCCTCGGCTGCGACTCGTTGCATGCTGCTTCGCGTACTGCCTGCGAGCGATTCTGAGTGCCTGTATGCAGCCGGCCATAATTAAGGCAGCTAGCTGATGCGAAAAAAGATACGCTTTAATTGTTGTGGGCTTTTTAAATCCGTGAAATCATTATTGACAAGGAGGGAGATGATTCGAGTGCACTTGTTTGACCGCCATGCCGGCGTGCGACCCAGACGGGACGGGACGGCACAGTCATAATTTCAGTTTCCCTAGTTTTCCACGGCAAGCTGGCGCGCTAAGCCATTCTGCATTGAATTTCGATGACCGTCACGCTACCTTCCCCTATAAGTACTGTTTCCCGGCATTCTCCAGTGCCACCGTGACCCAACTCGCCATATCCTCATAAGCCCCCACCAGCCCGATGTCGCTCGCCACGTCCGCCATGCCCCCGCTTGTCCGTGGTAGGCGATGCTGGAGGCGGTCACCGCCGGAACTAGTGTTCGGTTTTTCACCGGAAGGCAGACAGAGGGAGGAGGCATTCTATCTGGCTTTAGATGGCAATGCACGGATCGAGGATTTGTTGGAGCGCGACCGCATGGCGGAGGAGCAGGAGTTGTTGGAGCGCGACCGCCTGGCGGAGGAGCAGCGTATTGCCCATTTGTGCCGCCAGTGGGACATGGAGCAGCAGCGCACCGATGCTCTGAGTCGCGAGCAGAGCGCCTGCAACTGGGCCAACTACATGGAGGCCGGCGCCCGGCAAATAGCCGTGGAGGCTGTCGGGCACGCACCCGTTCGCGACACTGTTTTTTACTACCAGCTCGTCAAGTGGGCTTCTCGCTTGGAAGCCGAAGCTTCGGTGGACCACGCCGGCATGGAAAGGGCCAACGCGCGAAAGCAACGCGCCCTATCGCACCTCTAGCAAGTCCGAGGCGAGGCGCAGGACGCCGGCGCCGGCGTTTAGCGTGTACCGCCAGCATCGTCTAGTTAGCTAAGAGTAAGTTAGTACTTGTCTAGTGGGAGTAGATAGTTAACTTGGCTATGATGGTTGTCAACGTGGAAGTTCAGTACTCTATATGTGGATCAGACCTATTACTTTGCTCTGAATGTTGAACTTTCTGTTTGAACGTATGGAATGGGCTGTTATTTTTTTAAATGGGTTGTATTTGTCCTCCACGGGTTTAGAGGCTAACTTGTGGGCCTAGCAAGTTGACGCGTACACAATCAGGAGATGATTGTACGTGGAGAGGATGATAGCAGGGACCCGCCAAGGTCATGGCAGTACGCAAGCAAGTGCCTCCTTATTTCAAGCCAATAAAAAAATGGCTCCTCCTAGTGGATTTCTGACATCTAGGTCCCATGCCATTGTCAACGTAGTCAATAAATGAGAGAATTGCACAACGAGCGGCTGACACCAGGGACCCAGCAGCTCGCCCAGTTATTTTTGTTTTGGGTTAATTTGATAAATGCCTCCGAGAAATGCCACTGCAATTTCCAAACTTTGAAAAATGCCATTTCTAGTGGCATTTTTTGAAGTCTGGAGTGGCGTTTTTCAAAGTTTGCAAACTACAGTGGCGTTTTTCAAAGTTTGCAAAAATTGCAGTGGCATTTTTTGAAGTTTGGAAATTGCAGTGGCATTTTTATGAATCGCCATAATTGGAGTGGCATTTATCTAATTTGTTTTTGAGACGGAAGTAGGGTGTCAACTGGGCTGTGCGGGACACTCTGGCATGTCTAGACAGCCTTTTCTTTTATGTTTACCACAGACCAGCCCAGTAGTTTTTTTTTCTTTTTGAAAATGGCTAACCCAGTTTTTTTGTGATTTGTCAAGTCGCTTTATCAGGCCTGTTGGGCTAGACAAGGAGAGCTTCATTCGGCTGGCCGAGAAAATGGCCTATCAGTAATGAGAAATGGGTTGTACATTTTTAAAACACATCAAACCGACAATTAGTTTCAAATATCTTTTTTTCATTTCGAGATTTTAAATTGCATTGATTTTTATGCGTGGAAAATTTATTGGATTTTATATTAATATATATTTATTTTTAAAATCAGTCTGAATGTGACTCGAAATTTTGGGATTAAAAACAGTTCAGACAGCACCGACATATGCAAAATTTCGTATAATTTTTTAACCGTGGCCACAATATGGGCTGTAATGCTAACAAAAAGAATATGGGCTCCAAAAAAACCCGTAAGAATTAGCAAATGGGTTGTAAACTATTTGAAATAATGGCAGATGGGTTGTATGCTGTTTTCCACATATTTGGGCTTTCCACAGATGGCCTGTATACTGTTGGATGTCCATCCAACGGCCGTCATGCTTCTTCAATCTTTGCTCTTCCTGCTCCAGCCGCTCAAACAAGCGCCGGCGGGACTGCCTGCTCCCTCCTCCCCGCGGCCGGATGTGCTGCCGTGTAGGCCTTGATGAAGTCATGTACCTAGGGTAGGGTCATGAACCTGTCCAAAGTACCCTCCCCAAGGACATCTTTAGAAGAAACTGCCTTCCAGTCGACCTGGAAGGATTCCACTCGACAGACTCGAAGACACTCGACCATGAAGACTCACTCGACCACCAGGAGGTCTAAGATCATTCTGCACCCAAACGGTCTGTTATTAAGTAGTCTTTATGGCCATGATAGCACTTTATGTAAGGCGTTACCAGTAACGCCAGGCTTTTATGTACATTGAACCCTCCGCTACGTGGGCTGGCTGGGGTCCTGGCGCACTCTATATAAGCCACCCCCCTCCACAGGCAGAAGGGTTCGCACCCCTGTAACTCATACGCATATAATCCAGTCGACCGCCTCCGGGCTCCAAGACGTAGGGCTATTACTTCCTTCGAGAAGGGCCTGAACTCGTAAATCCCTTGCGTATACAACTAATCCATAGCTAGGATCTTGCCTCTCCATACCTGCCCCCCTATTCTACTGTCAATCTTAGTACCACGACAGTTGGCGCCCATCATGGGGCAGGTGTCTTAGCGACTTATTGGAGAAGTTGCAATTGTTCCGATCGCCTTCACCATGGTTTCTGGCAGAGTTTTAATGAAGGGCCGCGAGATTCGTCTCGACACGCTCACGTTCATCGCCGACGACTCCGCTTGGCTCCAGGAGGCTCCACTCGACATCGACGTGCTCCCAGTCCGCGGGGCGACACACTTTCGCGCATGTGTCCGCGGCGTCCTGCTGCGGCAACCGTCGGCCCCGTATCGGTCAACCCCTGCATCATCCTCCCTCCCTGTCTCCTGCCAGCGCAAGCGCTCTGGTCGGTCGAGGCTTCAGCGGTGGGTAAGACATGCAATGGCTCGCCAATCGGCCACCACCCAAGTCGCGACGATCGAGCCCGACGAATCTCTCTACGGCCTGTTCGATCTGTCGACTGGCTCCGTAGAGGCTGCATCCGAGTGCGACAGCAGTGATCCAGCGGCGGAGGTCCTGATGGTCAATGGACCGTGTAGTCCTCCCGGCTGCCCCCGCACCAACAGGGGAGACGGCGGAGGTGACCCAGTGCAAGTCCACGAGGAGTATCAGCCCGAGCCACTCACTTCACTGCAAAGGGAAGATTTACATCGCCGGAACATGGATGCTCTGCATACTCCTACCGTAGGAGAAACCCCCGAGGCTCGTGCCTTGGAGGACGCACGTTTGGCCAACTTGGCTGAACGCACTCGACTGGAGAACCCCCAGCGAGCACTCGATGAGCGCGCGCGGCAGCGAGTTTCGGACTCCAGTCGATGTCAACTCTTTCCACCACCGACTCAGGTATATCGGACCCCGATTCAGAATTTAGCAGTTGCAGCCCGAATAGCAGAATTGATTCAGCCCTCCCAGTCAGAGGCCGGCAAGGGCTTGATGCAGATCAGGGATTTGCTCCGGGCAGCGGGAGATCAGAATTCGGCTGTATCGCAGTCGCGTAATAGGATTCAAAGTCGACCGTCGCTGTGAATATAGTCCAGTCAGCCCATAGCCCAAGATCGCCCCCGCGGCGTGAGGGACGTGGAGGTCGACGTGATCAGTATGATGACAGATTCGATCGTGATGATCAGCGTCGAGTGCCCACTCCTCCCCCAAGGGGTGGGTCGTACGCCCCTCGACAGCAAGATGACAGACGCCAGCACAGTGTTCGGCGAAGGGTTCCAGTCGAGCCTAGAGAACCAGGCTTTGATGCGAGATCCATTATCATTCAGGGTCTGGTGGACTAGAACAGAGCTCACCGTGAAGGCCATGACAGAGATGTGCCCACCAGCAGCAGAGTTCATGTCTCAGGACCAGAGTGTTTTAGCAGAGCCATCAAAGCCGCCGTGATTCCTCCCAACTTCAGGTTGGCGACTGGGGTGAGTAAGTTCACTGGTGATTCCAAGCCTGATACTTGGCTTGAGGACTACCGAGTGGCTGTTCAAAGCCTGAACACCACTTATGCGGTGGCAATGATGAGGTGGCCATGAAACACCTACCGCTTATGTTGGAGGGCTCGGCCAGAGCCTGGCTGAATCAGTTGGCTCCTAGCAGCACTTACACTTGGGAAGATCTTGCCCGAGTGTTTGTCAGGACATTTGAAGGAACTTGCAAGCGACCAGCAGGTTTGACAGAGCTGCAGGTCTGCGTGCAAAAGTCGAATGAGACCTTGAGAGATTACATCTAGAGGTGGATCACATTGCATCATACGGTGGAGAACGTATCTGATCATCAAGTAGTCTGTGCCTTCAAGGAAGGCGTTAAGAACAGGGAGTTATGTTTGAAGTTTGGTCGGACTAGAGACATGACCCTGAGTCGAATGATGGAGATTGCCACCAAATATGCCAATGGCGAAGAAGAGGATCGGCTCCGGACTGGCAAGTACAAGCCGAGCCAGTCGGAAAAAGGAAACTCCAGTCGGAAGCAGAAGCGGAAAGCCGAGCCAGCTGCTCCTGGAGAAGCTTTAGCTGTGACTCACGGCAAGTTTAAAGGGAAGCCCAAAGGATCTTGGAACCCCAAGAAGGTGAAGGACAATGAAGGAAACGACATGATGGATTTGCCATGCCACATCCACATGAAGAAAGACGAAGAGGGCAACTTCATCTACCCGAAACATACCACTCGCCAGTGTCGACTCTTAATCCAGCAGTTTCAGGGGAAACAACCCAAGGATAAGGAGAAGGAGTCGGACAAGGTTGAGGACAAAGAGGACAGTGATGGAGGATACCCCCATGTCAATTCCACCCTGATGATTTTTGCTGATGTTGAGAGCAAAAGTCGATTGTAAGTTATCAACCGTGAGGTGAATATGGTTGCTCCGGCAACACCTAGTTATCTGAAATGGTCTCAGACCACCATCACGTTCGACCAGTCTGATGATCCGACACACATAGCCACCCCTGGGAGGCATGCTTTGGTGGTCGACCCAGTCGTTGAAGGAACTCGACTGACCAAGGTTCTGATGGATGGTGGCAGCGGGCTGAATATATTGTATGCAGAGACGCTGAAGGGAATGGGCATTCCGATGTCCAGACTTAGTTCCAGCAACATGAGCTTCCATGGAGTCATTCCTGGGAAGAAGGCTGAGTCACTCGGCCAAATTGCTCTTGATGTGGTTTTCGGCGATTCAAAGCATTTCCGCAAAGAGAAGTTAACATTTGAAGTTGTGGATTTCCAGAGTGCTTATCACGCTATTTTGGCAGGCCAGCTTATGCACGATTCATGGCTCGACCATGTTATGTGTACCTCAAATTGAAGATGCCTGGTCCCAAAGGTGTGATCACCATCACTGGCAATCGGAAAAAGGCAGAAGAGTGCTTTCAGAAGGGCTCAAAGATTGCCGATGCTCAGATAACAGTGGTGGACTACAAGAATATCAGAAAAATGCGGATCCGAGTGATTTATTGCGGGCCAAGAAACCCGCCACGGAGTCAGCGTTTCAGTCGTCTGGTGAGACGAAGCCCGTTCACATTCACCCGATCGACCCTAGTGCTGCTCCGACTCATATTTCCACAACACTCAACTCTAAATAGGAAGAAGCACTCATCCAGTTCCTCCATGAGAACTGGGACATCTTCGCATGGAAGCCTGCTGACATGTCGGGTGTTCCCAGGGGGCTGGCTGAGCATCGTTTACGAGTCGACTCAAAAGCGAAACCTGTCAAAGAACATCTTCGACGGTCCGCCGTCCAGAAGAGAAAGGCCATTGGCGAGGAGGTGGCTCGGCTCCTGGCAGCAGAGTTTATCCGAGAGATTTACCACTCCGAGTGGCTCGCCAATGTTGTCATGGTCCCCAAGAAGGACAAGTCACTTTGCATGTGCATTGATTTCAAACATATCAATCGGGCCTGCCCGAAAGATCATTTTCCTCTCCCCCGCATCGACCAAATAGTTGACTCGACTGCGGGATGTGAGAGACTGTCTTTTTAGACACTTATTCCGGTTATCATCAGATCCGTCTGTATGGACCCGACGAGATCAAAATAGCTTGCATCACTCCATTCGGGTGCTTCTGCTATGTCACCATGCCATTAGGCCTCAAGAATGCCGGAGCCACGTTCATGAGGATGATTCAGAAGTGTTTACTCACTCAAATCAGTCGGAACGTGGAAGCATACATGGATGATATTGTGGTCAAATCACAGAAGGGTTCTGACCTGTTGACTGACCTCGCTGAAACATTTGCCAATCTCAGGAGGTATGATATCAAGCTTAATCCATCAAAGTGCACATTCGGAGTTCCTGGCAGAAAGTTACTCGGTTTTCTCGTTTTCGAACGAGGAATCGACGCCAACCCAGAAAAAGTTGGCACAATACTCCGAATGAAATGCCCCGTGCGTGTGCACAATGTCCATAAGCTTACTGGATGCTTGGTCGCGTTAAGTCGATTCATCTCTCGCCTCGGTGAAAAGGCATTGCCTCTTTACCAACTGATGAAGAAGTCCGACAAGTTCGAGTGGACTCCAAAAGCTGATGCAGCATTTGCAGAGCTAAAAGCTCTGCTCTCCACCCTGCCGATGCTTGCTGCTCCAATCAGCAAAGAGACTTTGTTGCTTTACATTGCAGCCATAGGACAAGTCATTAGTACAGTACTTACGGTCGAGCGGGAAGAAGAAGGGAAAGCCTTCAAAGTTCAGCGCCCTGTATATTATCTTTCCGAAGTGTTGACCCCATCGAAGCAAAGATACCCTCATTATCAGAAGCTTGTATATGGGATTTACATGACCATGAGAAGGTTGCTCATTATTTCTCTGATCATTCCATTACAGTTGTCAGCGACACCCCATTGTCAGAGATTCTACACAACAGAGAAGCAACTGGTCGAGTGGCCAAATGGTCGATTGAACTTCTTCCCCTTGATATCAAGTTTGAGGCAAAGAAAGCCATTAAGTCCCAAGCAGTAACAGATTTCATTGCCGAGTGGATTGAACAACAGCAGCCGACTCAAGTTCACTTGGAGCACTGGACCATGTTCTTTGACGGTTCTAAGATGTTGAATGGTTCCGGTGCTGGGGTAGTATTGTTTTCCCCCCGAGGAGATAAGCTCAGATATGTGCTCCAGATCCACTTTGATTCCTCCAACAATGAAGCAGAATATGAGGCACTTTTGTATGGGTTGCACATGGCCATTTCACTCGGCGTCCGTCACCTTATGGTATATGGCGACTAAGATTTGGTGGTCAATCAGGTGATGAAGGAGTGGGACGTTAGAAGCCCAGCCATGAATGGTTACTGCAATGCAGTGAGAAAGCTTGAGAAGAAATTTGAAGGGTTAGAGCTCCATCATATACCCCGACTGAAGAATCAAGCGGCTGATGATTTGGCAAAGATAGGTTCCAAGAGAGAAGCCATTCCCAGTGATGTGTTCTTGGAACATATCCATACTCCATCAGTTTAGGAAGATCCTTTTACCGAAGAAGCTCTGCAGCCTAAAAGTGTCACAGATCCAACTGAAGTTGAAGTTCCAGCAGTGGTCGACCTGATCATGGAAGCGTTGGTCATCACTCCCAATTGGACAGTGCCGTACATCGTGTATATCTTAAGGAAAGAGCTCCCAGAGGATAAAGAAGAGGCTCGACAGATCATCCGCCGATCTAAGGCCTTTATCGTGATAAAGGGACAATTGTACAGAGAAAGCGCGACTGGAGTCGGCCAGAAGTGTATAACACCAGAAGAACGTCGGATAATCCTTGACGATATCCACTCAGGGACCTGTGGCCATCATGCGTCCTCTTGGACCATTGTGGATAAAGCAAAAAGAGCGGGATTTTATTGGCCAAGAGCAAATGAAATGGCAAAGGAGATAGTCGACAAGTGTGAAGGGTGTCAATTTTACTCCAATATGTCACACAAACCCGCCTCAGCCTTGAAGACCATCCCACTCGTCTGGCATTTCGTTGTATGGGGATTGGATATGGTTGGACCACTGAGAACAGGCATAAGCGGCTTCACCCATGTGCTGGTGGCAGTCGACAAGTTCACCAAGTGGATTGAAGCTAAACCCATCAAGAATCTTGATGCCGGCACTGCTGTCAGCTTCATCAGGGAGTTGATATTCAGATATGGAGTCCCACATAGCATCATCACTGACAATGGGTCGAACTTCGATTCCGAGGAATTCAGAGCCTTTTGCACATCTCAGGTCATGCGGGTCGACTACGCTTCAGTCGCTCACCCCCAGTCGAATGGACAAGCAGAACGAGCAAATGGGTTAATTCTCAAAGGGCTGAAACCCCGACTGATGCGCGATCTCAAGCACGCTGTTGGTGCATGGGTTGACGAACTTCCGTCAGTACTTTGGGGATTAAGGACCACGCCTAATCGGTCGACTGGGAGAACTCCGTTCTTCTTGGTTTACGGAGCTAAAGCAGTCTTGCCGAGTGACCTACTTCACAACGCACCCCGAGTCGAACTCTACACTGAAGCTGAAGCAGAGCCAGTCCGACAGGACGCAGTCGACCTTCTAGAGGAAGAAAGAGAGATGGCCTTGATCCGGTCGACCATTTATCAGCAGGACTTGCATCGCTTCCATGCCAAAAACATGAAGAGTCGAGCCTTCCAAGAAGGAGATTTGGTTCCCCGAGTGGATCAGCCGAAGACACACAAGATTGCTCCTACTTGGGAAGGTCCCTTCATTGTCACCAAGGTTCTCCACAATGGAGCGTACCGCCTTCACAATGTCGATCACCAGATTGACGAGCCCCGAGCTTGGAACGCAGAGCTACTCCGCCCCTTTTATACTTAAGTATTCACTCGGATGAGATGTAATAGAAATACTTCTGTAGTTTATTTATCAAAGACAAGAGTGATATAACTTTCCCAGTGATTGTCGTTACTTTTGTTCTCATAAAGTAGTCCCCTAGTGGGTGGATTAGCTGCGAATCCGTTTCGCCTAAGTTTGTAAAAAAACTCCTAGCCGAGTGGTAAGCCAGCCTCCCACTCGGGGGCTTAGCTGCGAATCCGTTTCGCCTAAGTTTAACAAAATCCTACCGAGTGGTGAGCCAGCCTACCACTCGGGGGCTTAGCTGCAGTCCAAGTACTCGCCTAAGTTTAACAAAATCCTACCGAGTGGTGAGCCAGTCTCCCACTCGGGGGCTTAGCTGCAGTCCAAGTACTCGCCTAAGTTTAACAAAATCCTACCGAGTGGTGAGCCAGCCTCCCACTCTGGGGCTTAGCTGCAGCCTAGCGCTCGCCTAAGTATAAATACAATGTGCGCTCCGCAAGGAGGACGAGGTTCAGGTCGATTGCCACCTTCTCCTTCCGAGCTACCCCACAAATACAATGTGCGCTCTGCAAGGAAGACGAGGTGCAGGTCGACTGCCACCTTCTCCTTCCGAGCTACGCCACAAATACAACATGCGCTCCGCAAGGAAGACGAGGTGCAGGTCGACTGCTACCTTCTCCTTCAGAGGTACGCCACAAAAATCCTACGGAGTAGAGAGCAAACCTCCCACTCGGGGGCTTAGCTGCAGCCTAGTGCTCGCCTAAGTTTTTGAAAATCCTACCGAGTGGAGAGCAAACCTCCCACTCGGGGGCTTAGCTGCAGCCCAGTGCTCGCCTAAGTTTTTGAAAATCCTATCGAGTGGAGAGCAAACCTCCCACTCGGGGGCTTAGCTGCAGCCCAGTGCTCGCCAAAGTTTTTGAAAATCCTACCGAATGGAGAGCAAACCTCCCACTCGGGGGCTTAGCTGCAGCCTAGTGCTCGCCTAAGTATCTGAAATCCTACCGAGTGGAGAGCAAACCTCCCACTTGGGGGCTTAGCTGCAGCCCAGTGCTAGCCTAAGTATGAGATTCATTCTTCAGTCGACTGACCTTTTTGTTGGCCGCGTCGAGAGCAGCTTTCAGATTGGTATTCTCCTCTTCAAGTTTGCTGATTGAAGCCAGCTTTTCTTCTACGAGTTTGGTCTTCTCCGAAGCTGCTTTCTGCGCCTCAGCGAGGTCAAGGTCCTTCTTCTTCAGAGAATCACTCAGTTTATCTGCAAAATCATAGTGAGATCAGACTCAGGAGTGGACAAGAAATAAGGGCAGTCGTCAAGGTTCTCACCAAACATACCTTTTGCCTCTTCCTTCGCCTTCGTGAAGTTCTCCTGGACAAGCTTCAGATCAAGTTCGAGCTGGATGTGCTTGTTCTCCAACTCAGTATAACGAGCCACAAGCTCGCAAGATTTCTGCGAAAGATCAATCGACAGACGTCGAAGATAGGTCACTTCCGAGTGACTAAGAGAAAGATCGTAGTATTTCTAAGACTACAGCCGAATCAAAGTATTCAACTATAGTCTCGGGGACTACACCCAGTGGGTGCACTCAGTGTGCCCCCACTGGTTCTACCAACTTGGTTCGATCAGTCGACCGAAAGAGAAAAGGTTTTGATCCTAAAACATAACTCACTGCCAGCAGTTAACTTCAAAAAAAGAGAGAGAGAGAGTTCTTAAGACCATAGTCGACTGCCAGCTGTCGACCACGGTCTCGGGGACTACACCCAGTGGTTGCACTCAGCGTGCCCCCACTGGTTCCATGATTCCATTCGACCAGATCAAGTGGAGAAAGTAAAGAGAAAAAGTTCAACGTATAAAGACTATGGTCGACTGCCAGCAGTCCACCATAGCCTCGGGGACTACACCCAGTGGGTGCACTCAGCGTGCCCCCACCCATCCAGATATTCAATCGACACACCCAGTGGGTGTACAGATACTAAGATCTTCAGAAAGAAAAGTTTTCAGATACCATATCCTAATAGAACAGGCGGTGATCAACTAACCTGGACATTGCTCTGAAGGGCCGAACTTGCATCATAAGCTGCCTGGCTAGCGTCTCGGATCGCCTTCACTTGCTCCATCATGACCCCCGCCTGGCGTATGGCTTCTTTAGCAGCGCCTGCTTGGTCCTCCGAGACGTGGTGGGTGGAAAAAAGAGAAGGCGGATCTGCACTCGACGATGGAGGGCGAGCACTCGTCAGTGGCACAGCAAAGTACACAGTAGTCCGAGTGGCTTTGCCCCCCTCCAGAACCAGCACATCAGGTGCCGATACGACCTGAGCAGTCTTGCCAGCAGACGCCTTCCTATTCCTCCTCTGCCTTAGTGGCTCCTCATCGTCATCATCAGGGAGATCAATGATGATATTAGGTGGAGCTGCGGAAAAGATTCAAAAGTTAAAGATGAAGATCCTATCGACCGAAAGCAAAACTACAGAGATCATACCAGGGTTGGAAGTGCCAGCGTCCTCCATTTCTTGATCTTCATGTCTGATCGAGGTCTCAGAAGTAGCAGCACTGCGGTTTCAGAAATCAGTCGGTCAGCGAACAAATCGACCAAGAGTGAATCCATGTGAAACAAGAAAACACAAGTTATGCCATTACCCGGAAATAGTGGGAACCACCATCCTCATCTTCGGCAGGGCCTTCGTCGGCTTTGATGACGCCACTCGGGGTTGCTTCGGTGCTTTCTCAGTCGGTGCCGGAGAGGTCGTCCGAGGACGTTTGGTCGACTTCACAGCAGGCACGACCCCCTTGCCGCGCTCGACTGCAGGGTCTTGGACAAGCTTGGATCGTCTTTCAGAACGGGGAGGCTGGACTTCCTCCTCCTCTTCCTCCTCCTCTTCCTCGTCAGAGCGAGCGTCTTCTTCACCCTCCTCGCCATCCGATTCCCACTCCTCCTGACTTTCGCCTCCGCTTCCTTCCTCCTCTTCGGTCTGTACTTGTGCCCCGTTGGGCATCGACTACAACTCAGTAGTGATCTGGAAGACAACAAAACAAGACAAAAGTCAATCGACCGATTTGCAGCAAAACAGAATGAATGAAACAGGATCGCAGTCGGTGATAAGTGGTCAGACCTTGTCTGGTTCGTAAGACTGGTCGAGTGGTGGGATCCTCCTAGCTCCATGG
Organism: Triticum aestivum; assembly: GCF_018294505.1. Taxonomy (NCBI): domain Eukaryota; kingdom Viridiplantae; phylum Streptophyta; class Magnoliopsida; order Poales; family Poaceae; genus Triticum; species Triticum aestivum. Next base: position 228,892,011 of record NC_057798.1, read on the forward strand.
GGGTTGTCTTTATTCCCTGTGATGGCAGTCATCCACCTCTCCAGTGTGGCATCATCGACTTCCTCTGGGTGGACCCGAGTGGTGTCTTCAGTACCAGAGTACAACCACATCGGGTGGCCTTGGTATTGGAGTGGCTGAATGCACCGTCGAAGAAAAACCTCCAGAAGATCCATGCCAGTAACACCATCGCGAATAAGCTGGACTACACGCTCCATCAACATCCTAACCTGAGCCTTCTCCTCTGGAAACACCTTCAAAGAGGACGGCTTGTTCACTCGACCCATGGAGAAAGGAGGGAGTCCAGTCGACTGCCCTAGCGTCAGCTGGTCTTGGCAGTAGAACCAGGTTGACTGCCACCCTCTAACTGACTCGGGAAGGGTCATGGCTGGAAAGGCACTCTTACTCCTCATCTGAACCCCAAGACCCCCACACATCTGGATTACTTGGGTTCTCTCGTCATTCGGACTAGCCTTTTTTGCCGTCTGAGAGCGACAGGTGAAAATGTGTTTGAAGACGCCCCAGTGCGCCCGACAACCCAAGAAGTTTTCGCACAAAGACACGAAAGCGGCGAGATAGGCAATGGAGTTGGGTGTGAAGTGATGGAGTTGTTCCCCAAAGAAGTTCAGAAACCCCCGAAAGAAGAGATTCGGCGGTAGAGAAAACCCGCGATCAACATGGGTGGCTAAGAGGACACACTCACCCTCCTGAGGCTGCGGTTGGCACTCCGTCCCCGGAAGCCTTGCTGACCCGTGGGGGATCAGTCCTTCGTTGGCCAGGTCGTCGAGGTCCTTCTGGGTGATGGTCGAGCGGATCCAGTCTCCCTGGATCCAGCCTTGCGGCAGGCTAGACCGCGATGAGGATCCGCCCCGACTGGTCGCTCTCCCCTTCGCCTTCGCAGTCACCTTCTTCGCCCGCTCCAAAGCCGTCGTCTTCTCCTTCACCATTGTCGCCGGCGAAGCAGGCACAGAGCAGCAGCGCTGAGCTGGTGGCGAGCGTAGCAGATGAATCTGAGGAAGACGGAGGAGAAAATGAGGATGCACTGTTCAAAAAAACCCCGTCCGGCGCCTTATATGAAGTCGCTTCCGAGTGGCTGACTGGTAGGCCCGGGCGATCCTGTCAAATCCCGCAATAGTCGCGCGCGCTATACGTGGCGAAAAAGGTGGCGCGGAGATCGAGGCATCTTTGCCTTATCCCATCCGAGTACCGCGGCCTTCTCCGCTTCGCGCGCTTCCCAAAATTCGGATCCCGCTAAATCCGCTAACAGCAGAGCAACTTGTCAGACGGCAGATTTCCTCCGATCTGTCGATCAGAAATCTCCAAGTTCATAAAGTTCACTCGACAGATGTAAAGAATGGATCGAGGTGACTGAAAGAGAAGTTGACACCATCACCAAAGTAAGACACACTCGCAACACGAAAAAGAGGTCGGAAAAATTCTCAACTCCTTCCTCACTCAAAACCTCGATCCATTCGGGGGCTAATGATGAAGTCATGTACCTAGGGTAGGGTCATGAACCTGTCCAAAGTACCCTCCCCAAGGACATCTTTAGAAGAAACTGCCTTCCAGTCGACCTGGAAGGATTCCACTCGACAGACTCGAAGACACTCGACCATGAAGACTCACTCGAACACCAGGAGGTCTAAGATCATTCTGCACCCAAACGGTCCGTTATTAAGTAGTCTTTATGGCCATGATAGCACTTTATGTAAGGTGTTACCAGTAATGACAGGCCTTTATGTACATTGAAACCTCCGCTACGTGGGCTGGCTGGGGTCCTGGCGCACTCTATATAAGCCACCCCCCTCCACAGGCAGAAGGGTTCGCACCCCTGTAACTCATACGCATATAATCTAGTCGACCGCCTCCGGGCTCCGAGACGTAGGGCTATTACTTCCTCCAAGAAGGGCCTGAACTCGTAAATCCCTTGCGTATACAACTACTCCATAGCTAGGATCTTGCCTCTCCATACCTACCCCTATTCTATTGTCAGTCCTAGTACAACGACAGGCCTCACCGTCCCACTGTACTCCCATCGCTGGCCTAGCTATCCCTCTACTCACCCTCAGTCCCACACATGCTGTTATTCTTCGGCGACGGCAGACGAACCAGTAAACCCTCGTACTCCTCTGCATGGGAAATAACTACCGAGTATTCCCTGGCTTTGTGTCGTTCCCTTCCTAACCCTCTCCGTCGTCCATTGCCCTGGTGCTCTCGGCGTGGCCTGGTCAACGTGGTCAATGAACGACATCCATCGGAAGTGGACTGTACGTGGAGAGGCTGACAGCTGGGTCCACGGCCGCACGCAAGGAAATGCCTCCTTATTACGCAAAAAATAATGATTCCTCCACCTGACATCTGGGACCCACCGAAAGGGCCTCTGTATTTCGTGACAAAAACGTTACCGCCGCTGACAGCTCGGACCCACCAGCTATATCTTCGCACGCAAGGAAGTGGCTCCTTATTACGCCCAAAAAAAGAATACTCCCCCTGCTAGCTGGGACCCAGTATAGTGGGCCTACTAAGTTGACGAGGACGAAGGGCTTTGTCAACTTAGTCAATATGCATGATTCTAGCTCGACTGACCGTACGATGTCCATCCAACGGCCGTAGTGCTTCTTCAACCTCTGGTCTTCTTGCTCCAACCGCCCAAAGCAGCGCCGGTCATGCCGCCTGCTCCTGCCTCCCGTGGCCGGCTGTGCTGTTGCGGAGGCCTCACTGCCCCCATACTACTCCCACCACTGGCCAGGCCATCCCTCCACTCCACTCACCCACACCCCCTGTTATTCTGCGGCGATGGCAGCGCAGCCGAACCAGTGAACCCTCGTACTCCTCTCCGCGTGGGCATCCACTACCGCGTCTTCCCTGGCTTCGCGTCCTCCCCTTCCTAGGCCTCGACGTCGTCCACCGCCATGGTGCTCTCAGCGCGCCGTGGTCAATGTGGTCAACGAACGAATTCCATCGGAAGAATACTGTACGTGGAGAGGCTAACAGCTGGGTCCACGGCAGCCGCAACGAAGTGCCTCCTTATTATGCGGAAAATAATTATTCCTCAACCTGACAGCAGGGACCCACCGGATGGGCCACCAGTATTTCACGAAAAAATGTTTTCCCCTGACTGCTGGGACCCACCCGACAGGCCATCGTATTTCGCGAAAAAAACGTTCCCCTGCTGTCAGCTCGGACCCACCGGAAGTGCCTCCTTATTACGCACAAAAAATGAATACCCCCCCAGCTAGCTGGGACCCACCTTGGTGGGAGGCTGACTTGTGGGCCTACTAAGTTGACGGGGATGGAGGGCTTTGTCAACTTAGTCAATATAAACGATTCTAGCTCTAGTGATCGTACGATGTCCATCCAACGGCTGTAGTGCTTCTTCAACCTCTGGTCTTCTTGCTCCAGCCGCCCAAAGCAGCGCCGGTCGTGCCGCATGCTCCTGCCTCCCGTGGCCGAATGTGCTGCCGCGGAGGCCTCACCGCCCCCTACTATTCCCACCGCTGGCCAGGCCCTGCGGCGACGGCAGCCTCACACCGCAGCCTAACCAGTGAACCCTCGTACTCCTCTCGGCGCGGGCTTCCACTGCTGCGTCTTCCCCGGCTCCCCGTCGTCCCCTTCCTAGGCCTCGCCGTCGTCCACCGCCCTGGTGCTCTCGGCATGGCGTGGTCAACATGGTCAAGGAACGATTTCCATCGGACGGGGACTGTATGTGGAGAGGCTGACAGCTGGGTCCACGGCCGCAGCAAGGAAGTGCCTCCTTATTACGCGGAAAATGATTATTCATCCACCTGACAGCGGGGACCCACCGGATGGGTCACCATATTTCGTGAAAAAACGTTTCCCCCCTGACTGCTGGGACCCACCAGATACACCTTCGCACGCAAGGAAGTGCGTCCGGGCAAAAAAAACGATTCGCCCCTCTGACTGCTAGTACCCACCAGCTACATTTTCGCATGCAAGGAAGTGCCTGACAGTCGGGACCCACCTGGTTGAAGCATACGTAGCGTTGTCATTCTGGTCGCGAACGTGTACGTACATACTAGTCATTGTAGAGGCGCGCACGTGTCGTAGTAGAGGCACGCACGTAGCATGTACACGTACGTACAGCGGCCAGGGTGCAAGAAAGAAAATACGGCCACGTATGTGTACATACGGGCAGGGTCTCGAACGCCTACTCTCGCATACGTACATGGCTGGGTCGGAACAGAGAAACAGCGTCGTCGTCGTGTTCATGGGGAGCCAACCGGCTAGGTCGGAACGGAATGCATGGTCGTGTTCATCGGGAGGGCTTGGACGGAACAGGCGATGGAAACGAGGCCTGGCGTACCGCAGAACGGAGAAAACAGACCTCCTACGTTCGGAACGGGGTCCTGTTGATCGGGAGGGGTGTGGCGTACCGCAAAACGGACGAAACGACCTCCTACGGTCGAAACGGGGGTCCTATTGATCGGGAGGGGTGTGGCGTACCGCAAAACGGACGAAACGGACCTCCTACGGTCGAAACGGGGGTCCTATTGATCGGGAGGGGTGTGGCGTACCGCAAAACAGAGAAAACGGACCTCCTACAGTCGAAACGGGGGTCCTGTTGATCGGGAGGGGTGTGGCGTACCGCAAAACAGATGAAACGGACCTCCTACGATCGAAACGGGGGTCCTGTTCATCGGGAGGGGTCTGGCGTACCGCAAAATGGGACTCCACGGGATAATGTTCATCTCCACCATCGACCTCCTCCAGCCTCCACGGGCTACCATCGACCTCCTCCAGCCTCCACGGGCTCCTGTTCATCCAGCCTCCACCGCGCGCTACTCCACCGGCTATTGTTCAACCACCCCTCCACGGGCACCCCTCCACCGTCTACTGTTCAACCAACCCTCCACACCACGGGGTCCTATTCAACCACCCCTCCACGGCCACCCCTCCACCGTCTACTGTTCATCCAGCCCTCCACACCACGGGTTCCTGTTCATCCAGAGGCAACGCCACCGCTCACGGTTCATCCAAACACCCCCGCAACACTCAGTATTCATCCAATCGATCAGCTTCAGTTAGTAACAGTAGCGAAGGAATCCCTCCATCGGGTTCAGTTAACAGCCATCAATCGATCGCTCGGGTTCAATAACGCGTAGCCTGCAGTGCAATCGCTCGGGTTCAGTTAGAGCCTAATGCCTCGCTCGGGTTCAATTAGAGCCAACGCCTCGCACACACGCGCGTACATACGAGAGAAACGCGCATCGCTCGGCCCCCAACCTCCCACCGTAACCGGCAACTCCTCAAAATTTTCCTCCCCCTCCCCTCTACCACGGTTTTTTCCATCATTGACGGCCCAAAGAATGTCATGCAGCTGCGTCTCCGGCCCGCCCAGGATGAAAAGCCCATTTTCTGTCATGATTTTTTGTCATAGAAGTAGGAGCCCACCACATCTATGATGATATCGGGTTTTGTCACAATTATCGTCATAGAAGTGTCATACGTATGACAGGAAAAAAATTTGTTCGGCCCAAAATGTCATGGATGTGTCTTTTTTTTTGTAGTGACAATGCTGGTCAAGTTTGTTTATATTCTGATGGTTGTTGAATTTTGGTAAATGGAGATGTGATTTTTTTATGTAGATAGGTACTAGCCATAGAATACTTTACGCATCGATGACAGGTAGCATTAGAGAACTTCTAAATTTTCCAATCCAGGTTTTCTGTGTTCCATTCAGGAAGAGCTCACAGCCTGCACTAGGGTATAAAATTATCTACTGCTTACGTTTGTGCCTCGACATATGCTTGTGATGCATCGTGCTACCAGAGGCCAGCTTTATCCAATATCATAGCAATGCTACAACTTCCAGTTGCTTGCTCTACTTTTTTCTCACCTGATTTCTCATATATAGGTATTAATTTCCTTTCATGGAAGGCCTTCATTACATTTCAGGATCCGGTGAGAATTAATTTGGATAATACTCCAGGGGTAGAATATGGAAACATCTTTGACTGAATGAAAACACTTAATGACATAATGTATGTCATTTTTCAGAATGGTTTGTTTGCTTTGACAACTATTTACATAGTGGTTTCTTTTGGTTTCACCATATTTGTATGTACATATTTTTGCAGGTTGTGTATTGCATATGAGCTATTATTGAAACCTCAATGTCTATGGTATGGTGGCAGCGAGATGTTTAACATGAGGTGTTGCAGCTAGGTACCTACTTCACTTATTATCTTAGTTCAAAAAAGTGCTAGGCGTTAATTGTGTGTTTTGCCACCGCCTTGTGCTTTTCTGACCAAAGTGCATGCTTATGCGCAATTATGCGCAGATTAAGCACAGTTATGCGCTATGCGTTTTGCCATCGCCTAGAGCCTGGCCACACTTAAGCGCTCGCTTAGGCGTGCCCTTTTTAACTATGCTTGTTATTCTATCCATTCTGCAGCTACTACTTTTGATATTAAAGGATGTTTAGAATCAGAACAAAAGTAAGAGAGAGTTTAGTTGTACATGTAAATTGGTCATTCAACGTGAATTTCTGCCAAATGAGGCTTAAACCTGAACAATAGTTGTTGTAGAACCTTTGAGCTAGTCCATTTCAGGCTTAAACCTTAACAAGAAAGCACTGGTTGCTTTGTGTTTTTTATTTTCTTAGTGGACGTGTGAACATTTGAGCTGGTCCATTTCAGGGCATATTTATGTACATGAAATTCCTCAAAGTGAAAGTTGCTGAGGGTTTGATCATCTTTCTGTATACTCATATCGTGGCTCTCCTACTTGATTACCAAGTAAATATTTGGAGGGTTACAATGATCCAACCTTTAAAACACTACACGAGCATGGCTCTAAATCATCAGTTAACTACAAGAAATATTTGTTGCAAGTGTTGTTGATGACATAGATTACAGGAACATGGCTGATGTCCTATATGCAACATTGAAACTTGAACTGTGCTGTTATTAGTCCAACCGGTTACCCAAGAGGTTGATCCAAGTTAACTTTATGTTCTATGTGACTGTATGTTTGAAAGTGTTGGCATAATCAAAGTAAAAACGTATATAATATATTTTGTTTGTGCCAAGACATTGTGTCACCTTCATGCTCAACCTATCCAACTAACTACGTACTGCACCACGATTGCTTGTCGGGGATATAGATATATGCCTAACATCAGGTTATTACCACACTACATGACTTTCTAGGATAAGTGTGTCATTGCATCTAAAGGTATATGATCAGTTTCTCAACTCATGTATTTTTTTAATCCTCAATATATCGTTGCTTGCCTGACTAGTCCTACATTTGTGAGGTCGTGGAGGAAGTTCAGTTATTGCATGCGGCGTATAACTTGATTTGCCTACATATGATTTTGCCAGTTCGACGGAAATTTAGAATAAAGAATGGAACTCTCATTTTTATTGTTTTGCTCTTCCCAGATTTTAGGCTGGGTTTATTAACATCTATGCCACATACTAAATTTGGATCTCAGTGTAAGATTAAATAGGGATGAATCATTGCGCCATATTGAAAAATTACAACAATAGAGAAGAAAGGAAATTATTAAGGAAGGGATATCATTGATTAGGTTGTTGTGGTCTTTCTTCGTAAACAATGATATTCTAACTTGCTGGTTTAATTTAGGTGTGTGGGTTATAGGAGATACAGGGAGAGATATTTCAGTTGCAATTGAGTTTTATCTCAAAGTGAAACATGGTAGACATGCAGAGCATGCCTGGTGTTTTTCTCTACAGTTATCGGTTGCCATGGTGTCACTTTTGAACTTGCAAAATGAACTGTAAAATGTTTTAATACCTTGGCACATTTAGTTCTCTTTACCTACTCTGGCTACTTCATCTCTGTTTATTTAGCAGGTTCTGCGATCTCCTGGGTTACTGCATCTTGATCTTCTGCTTTTCTATAACTCTATTCTGCTGCTTGAGGTTTGCTTCCTTTTTTTCTAGCTACATGCATGTTTTCCTTTTGCTCACAAAATAGTTTAGTTATATTGAGTAGTAGCATATCTATGTTATTAGATACACACTAGGAACGTGCTTATTTAGTGTGGCCTTCTTTTCTTTGTGAGAAGTGTGCCTTCTCTATTGTGACAATTACTTATTTGCTGTTGCATTAAACTAAACTATAAAATGGTTTAATGCCTCCGATCATAGCCTAATTTGTCCATAAAAGGAACAATTGCGTTTTTTTCTGCTACCAAGTTGTGCATCAACAGTCGAACTCATTCTTCCAGTAGGCTGGAACTGTCCCATTTGTTTATGCTTCCAAGTTGTGCATCAGTGGTCGAGATCATTCTTCCATTAGGTTGGAACTGTCTTCACTACAAAAAATACACTTCCGTGATTATATGTGTTTGTCACAGTAGGTCGCATTTTCTGTCATGCATGTACATCCATGACGATTTTATGACAGAATCAAGATAGTCATACCTGTGCTGTCGTAGAAGTGTTCCACGACATTACCAAAATTATCATCACGGAAGTGTCCACTTCCATGACGATAAATCGTGCATCACAGAAGTGCTTTCATCAAGGGTGACTGACACGTGGCATCCACCGTAACAGAACACCGTTAAGCTATCGGGTCTGGTTTTGGATCCGATAACCCGTTAACAGCCCCGACCAATGGGGATTTTCCACGTGTAAAATCATCATTGGCTGGAGGAAACACGTGTCGGCTCACCGTTGGGACAGATGTCATCCACTCATTGGACCCAAGGCGCTTATGATATGTCGACACGTGACACGGCCCAACAGAGGCCTATTCCTGTGAAAAGGCCGGCCCGTTCGACTTGGTTAAACGGTGGTGGGCCGGACCATGAAAAGCCTGTTAACAGCATTTCCGCATATAGCCCATTTACAACCCGCTAACCCAGGGCCCATTACGCCCTATCCGAATTAGGCCCAGTAGCGTCATCTTGGCCGTGCAATATGATTCCAGCCCATTTTAACTTCTGGCCCATGTGTCACCCATGACTTCTTTCGGCCCATATGAGGCCCTTTGTAGCTCTTGGCCCATTAACGGCCCGTGGTGACACTGGCCCGTAATGAATAGTGTATCACTTTATACCCATTAACGGCCCATTATTCCACTGGGCCGTTTCCAGCCCAAGTTATCTTTCGGCCTTCTCAGGGCCCATTTATTCTTGGGCTCATTTGCAGCATTCGGTTACTTACGGCCTGTTACTGTCATTTTCTGCTTGTGGGCCAAATTCAGCCTGTCGTTACAGTCGGCCCGTTTGTGGACCGTTAATACGTTGGGCCATTTTCATGTCAAAAAACCCGTTGGGCTGTTTTCATACAGTTATCAAATACGTCCCATTAACAGCCCGTTATGGCCCATGAATAGTACGGCCCATGATTGGCGAAATGATGATACGCCCCGTAGAAGGCCCATGGATCCTATGGCCCATAGAAGGCCCATGGACCCTACGTCCCGTAGAAGGCCCATGGATCCTACGGCCCATACAGAAGGTCAATGGATCCTACGACCGTAGAAGGCCCATGGATCATACGGCTCGCAGGAGGCCCATGGTTACAACAGTCCGTGTGCTACCATGATTATGTTGGCCTAGTTACGAAAATAGGCTATTGTGGCCACTAGAAAACACAGAAAAAGAACTGCAGTGACTACAAGCAAACAACTAAACAAGACAATGAGGAAATAAATAAGCAAGCAATTAATGCTAGCCTATTACCGCTATTACACATATTACATCCACTGGGCATCAAAGTTCGCCACCAGTGCAAATATAGGGAACAAAGCAACATATTACATACACTGGCCGTCAAAATTGGCCACCAGTACAAATAAATGCGGCAGCAAAATAAGAGCATAACTAAAACAACTTCAGAAGAGCTCAAGAAACGTTATCCTGGGTATCCACCATGCTGGCAATAAGCTTAGCAAGCTTATTAGCTTTGTCCTGTTTGGTGCTAAAATCCTCCAAGGCTTGTTGTTGCACCAGAAAGTATGCATCTGAATGCTCCAAGGACTTCCGCAGTCCTTCCGCTTGTCGCAGCACAACTGATCGATGTCTTTCAGCTTGTAGTTGAGACTCAAGAAACTGAATTGATTCAGACAGTGAGTTTGAATAGCTTGTGCAAGCGGTAGTGGCCAGTAACTCGAACACTAAACCAAGATAGGACTTTGGGGTTGTCTCACTATCTTCAAGATAGTCTTCCTTACCTGTTTTATCAGCTTTGTTGGAGACCAACAAGGATGTGTCACTATCCTGAACCTTATCTGCATTACTTCCTTTAACATTGATTAATAAGGCACTCTTCCCCAATATTATGTCAGCATTCTAAAAGAAGAAACAAGCAGACATGTAACAGGTTTAGCATGTACTAGTATATGAAAATCATTTCGGTGAACCAGTTCATTAGTAAGGTGGACAAGATTAAACTACCAATTCTTCTATTGCCAAGTACTAATACATAATAAAAGCATCAAACAAACATATATCTATGTCCTATGGTCACTGCATTGTCTTACCAAATCAAAATAGAGACACGGTTCAAATCATATCAGTTCAAGAATACAAAGCGTGGGAAACTACACGGCACAACAAGATTTCAAATGGGTACCACGGGTCTACATGTACAACAACACTATTGTCTCTGTTGTGATGCTAGTAATATGCATGATATGAGAAGTCAACTGTATACACAATTGAAATTGAAATCAACAGAGCTATTGATAAGAGCGAACCTGTTAAACAAACATGCGTGAACATACCTGCTGTGCCATTGGAGTTTCGATTTGATCCTTCAATTTAAAAATAAGTTTGTATGAGTAAATACAGTGATACAAGAGCAAAGCAGTATGCACGATAGAAATCATAGTTAAAAATGGCGCGCCTAGGCTCTAGGCATTGGCAAAACACAATGCGCATAACTATGCTTAATATGTGCATAACTGCGCATAAGCATGCACTTTGGTCAGTAAAGCGCAAGGCAGTGGCAAAATGCACAATTAACGCCTAGCGCTTTTTTGAACTATGATAGCAACGGAATCTTAAATTAGAACAATTCTTCTTTAGGTTTAGGCACTTGTTCTACATGAACAGAGTATAGTAAGACGCAAGAATATAGTACTTAAAATAGAAAATGAGCTCATAGACCTTACCACATTCTTGGTTCGGGACCAGTACAGAACAAGGCATTCCCAGTCATCGTCCAGCAAATGTGGCCTAGGAGAACGTAAGGGAATTTGATGAGTTTCTTTGCCGGTGAAGTACGTTTTCTTCAGGTAATTCCGATACTGCCACTAAGCATTCTTGAAGATAGCAGAGGTATTAGCACAGGTTACCTCATCCTGAGTTTCCAAATCGGTCCTTCTCTATAGGGAAAATGGAAAATTTGTTGTATTATAACCATCATGGTGGTAGGATGTGTGGGACAAAGCAAAGTAATTTCCATGAATAACATTACTTACACATAACTCCTGGACAAACACCTGCAACTGGCATTTTCCTTCATCTTCAGTATAATATTTCCAAGATGGGAAGATACGCACATACGATTTCACAACATAAAATGCGATAGCTGCTAAACTACGACTAGCTGGTTGTGCTTCCTCCACGAGAATAGGCTTACTAACTGGTGGAGTTGGGGTTCACCGTGGTAGTACTGGCCCTTTGGGCACTAGAGCTGCCTTACTAACTACTCTTGTTTGGGAGCTCTGTGGTGGAGATGGTGCTGTGTCAACAGGAACTGGGTTACTATCTGCTGGGGTTGGGGTTAGATTGGGTGAAGCTGGTTCTCTGTCCATTGCAGTAGGGGTACAATCTGCGAGAGTTTGGGTTATGTGTGGTAGGGCTGGTTCTTGTGCATGTACAACCGGGGTGCTATCTCCACCAAGAGGTAGCACTGTTTTATTTGAAGACCGTGTTTTTAGTCCGCTGGATACTGGCATCACCCACTCCAATTCAAATGGCCGATAAACAGGAAACATAGTTGAATGTACAGACATTGTATGAGAGACAGATGCAATATATAGTGTGGAAAAAGGGCATGAAATAGTTGACATGTATATTGTTTAACTAAAACGGATAGCATGACATAATTTCACATATATGATGTCTATCTAAACTGGATACATAGCATAACATAATTCAAAAATATGATGAATAACTAAACAGGATCGCATGACATAATTCACCTACATGGTATCTAAGTAATCAGGATCGCATCATTTAATTCACATATGTGATTTATATGCTAAACAGAGGGCATTCGATATGATGTCTGAACAAAGAATATGGTGTTGAATATTGTGTATATGATATCTAAACTATGTAATGCAAGACACCATATGCATGATATGAGCAGTATAACCATGCTAAGTTTGAGCATACACCTCGGTGGGGGAATAGGACTGGTCATCTGTCTCTGAATCCATCTCTGAGGAGCTATCGGGACCCAACAAGAGATCTGCTTCGACAGGTAGCACTGTCTGCTCTGAAGGCCTTGTTTTCACTCCAGATTTTTCCATCTCCCACCCAAATGGCTGATTCACAGGAAGAGTAGTTTAATGTACAAACATTGTCGACAAATGGAAATGTAATGAAGAAAAGGATGGGCAAGATATCATTCAAATATATGATGCCTGGTTAAACAGGATGGCATTGCACATTTCACATATATTATGGCTGGCTAAAAGACATGAGACTGCGTAATTCCCATGTATGATATAGAAACTAAACAGGTGGCATTACAGAACATGTGTAAACTAAGCAGATGGCATATATGATGTCAAAAGTAGGCACCGCAAGGAAACATATGCATGATATGACTAGCATCATCATGCCAAGGTAGAGCAAACACCTTGGGGGGTAAATAGGAGTGGTCAGCGGCATCTGAATCCGCCTCAGAATAGATATCTTCCTCTGGATTACAATCTGGTGAGGGGTGGGGAGGGTTTGCCATTGAACCCACCATGGAGCGATGTCTGCATGACATTGTATTGCCGTGCAAAACTCTTCTCTTTTTCTCTACATGTTCAGCATGACTGTGTACAATATCTGACATGCATACGAAAAAAATATGGTGAGATTATGTAAGGCGAGCATGCAGAAATTTAGAGTGATGGTAACAACTAGTGGATGGATCCAAAAATAATGATAGCAGGCTCATGATTGCTTTAAATTAATAAAAAGACAGATGATGATTGCTTTACTATTTGTTTCCCACCCAAGATGAACAACATAGGCATACCCTAGGTGAACCAGATAATAGACAGACATACTATTCATTGCTGCCTCGATATGTGCCCCACAACTAATTTAGAACGCAAGTTTGAACATTAATTTGGACCTAACTTGGAGTCCAAGAGGTGAATACGAAGATAAAGTAACAGGTAATTTTAAGCAATGCATAACATAAGCAGAAACAAAAGAGTGCGACCTCTCTTGCGGACACGTGTACTCCTCAGATTCATCTGTTGAATCGATGATGGTGATGCCGTTGCAGTGGGTGCCGGCGGCAGGGAAGGAGATCTGAGGCGGCGAAAGACGGTCAGGAGTCGTGATGCCTGGTTTGGTGGATGCTTCTATCGATGGAGCAGCTCAGGTGATGTGGACGACGTCGCGGTAGGAGCAGGACAAACCACACAAAGTTCCCTTCAACACGTACCTGTAGCTGAAGTAATTCTGTAAGGGCTCATTTGGCTTGCATGATTACTAAAATGCAGGGATAGGGAAAACACTAGAATAAGATAGGAATGCACATGGTAAACAGAGCATTTGTAAACACAGGATTTCTGTCAACTTGGGTGCTTGGTTTACAGGAATTGGAAGAGCAGAGGAATGCAAAGAAACATGGCCAAAATAAAGTGAAACCATATGAAAGCGTGTGCAGTTAGAATCTTATTCTGGCACTAATGCACTTGGTCTTGTTTTCATGCATAGGATTTTGAAAAGTAGATCCAGGTGGATGTTTTGCTTCATTCCTTTCAACAAAATGCATGAATAATTGAATAGTAGAGTGCCATTGGAAAATTCCCTATTGCTATGTTTTTCTGTTGAACCAAAATAGCCCTAATGGATCGACGTGAATGTATAGTAATAAGTGATGCAACAAGTGTACAACCTTTTTGTCGTAGCCGTGTCGACCTCAGCATCATTGGGTTGGTCGCTGAAGTAGTTGAGGCAGAGGTGGATGTTGGAGGTGTGGAGGAAGATCTGAGGAATCTGTAGACGGCGTCTAGGGAACTGCTCTGTTGTGATGGATCGTTCTGTCATTGGAGCAGCTCCGGTGAGCCGTAAGATGTCAAGGCTGAAGCAGCACAAGACAGACATCGTCAATCTCAAGTGGGATTCTAATAGCATCTCCTATAGATGATGTAAAATAGATGTAAAATTTACATCACCAAACACCACTTGACTACAACAGATGAGGTAAAAATTGTTGACTCTGACCTTAACTGTCGAAACAGAAATTTACTACGGAATCTAAATGCTACTGTCGAAACTGAATGCAATGGTAGCAGAGAGGCACTTGACATGTAGTTTAGGGAGGGCCTGCAGTTCATATTCAACATGCACCCCCCTGAGCCGCCAGCCACCACCGGCCGAACCGCGGGCCCCAGCGCTGCCTCGCCCGCCTCGAAAGAACTCCCCACCGCCACCCCGGCCAGCCCTCTAGGCCCCCCACCCCCACCCTGAACCCTAAGATAGATAGTGGGGTACCTCTCCGGCGAGCCCCCGTCCCCGCTGTGGGTCATTCTTCCTTAACTCTGGTGAGCCCCCCCTAACCCCTGAAAATCAACTGACCCAAAATTGATTAAGTCGACTGAAGTGTGGCTAAATCGGAGCAGAGCAGCAGCACGAGCGAGGGGGAGAGCAGCAGCAGCAGCTGGGCGAGCGAGCGATCGAGTGAGAGCCGGAGCAGTAGCAGCGCGAGCGAGCGAGCGAGAGCCGGAGCAGCAGTAGCAGATCCGGCTGGTATGTACGCCGCCGCCGAAGGGGCCTCACACTGGGGGAGAGCCGCCGTGGAGATGTCTCCCGCGGTGCCGGCTTCAAGGTAGTCGCTCCATGGGGTGCGGGATGGAGCACCGTCGGCACTGGGAGGTCGAGTTAAGGAGAAGGTGCGATGTGATGAGTGTACAACCTCTTTGGTGGCGCCGAGTAGGCCTCGGCTTCGTCCGAGGAGTCGGTGAGGATGCTGCGGTTCCGGTGGAGCAGGTTAAGGCGGCGCTGTGGGGATGGAGCAGCCGTGATAGACGAGGCGATCATCGGATCAGCTCCTTGGAGGTGGAGGACGGGGCGGCTGAACCGGCGGGACGACGAGATGGACGACGGATCCTCATCCGGGGAGGTGGATGAGGGATGTCGAGCTGTTGTGGTGGACGACGGCGTCGGGGAAGAGGCTCCATCTGGGCAGCGGTGAGGTGGCGGACGGAGGAGGGTGGTGTTTCGCGGCTGGAGCGGAGAGGTTGTGGCGGCCTGGGATTTTGAATGGCGAAAATGGGGCGATGTGTCACACCCAGATTTTCATGCCACAACACTTAAGCTATTGAATCATGATAAAATGTGGTTTGACAAAAACTTTTGAGTGTTTTGGACCTTGCCTTGATTGGATTTTGTCTGTTGTTTGCAAGTGCTCTAAAAATCAAATAAATCCTCCAACTCGTATACTCCTTTTCCTTGATCCAAAACCTTTTCCCAATGATCATGCCATGTGTATAGTACAATATAGTATTTTCTTACAAAAATAATTTGGCCAAAATAGTATTTTCAAAAATTAGTTTTCCAAAAACCCCTGAATTGAGGTTTGCACTGCAAGTACTTAATTAAGGGAAGTAAAAAAAATTCCAAAAATATATTTGACTCCTATTAGATATAGTATACCCATAAACCACGAAAATATAATTTTAAAAGTTATTTTCCTATTTTATTTAAAAGCTTTTTCTTAAGGCCAGAAATGGTCTTTAATAGGGAAAAATTATTTTATTGTTTTAAAAATATTTGACAAAAATCAGGGAAACTCAGTGGGCATATATTGTCCATATATAAGAGTTTCAACACATGGTCATGTTCAAAATATTGGTCAAATGCCTCAAAAACCCTTTCTGGATATTTCAGGCTTTTGAAATATTTACAAAGGAAATATTCTCCAAAAATCCCAAGAAAATTCTAACATGTCACATATGACATTTTTGATGATCTTGCCAAGTACCATGTCATGGAGAACAGTATAACCCCATGAAACCCTCTCAAAACCACTTCTGTCCTTTTTCAAGTTTGAACAGCTTTGCACTGTCAAACATGTCCAAATGCTCTCAAACTTGGTGCACATTCTCAAATGGTGTAGTAATGCATCTAGACCAAATGGCACAAGTTGGAGAGAATTTTATCTTGATCAAAGTACCCCAAAACCCTCTCTGACCCGAATCAAATTTGAACAAGTTTGTACTGCCAACTTTTTCTCCTTGACCCCAAATTTTGTGAGCATGTTCACATGACCAAATGAGGCCACTACACCAAGTGGTGCATCAAGGAGAATTTATTTGCATGACTAAATCTTGGTAAAGCCATTTCTGCTAATTTCTAGGGTTTACCAAAGTCACATTGGCAACTTTTCCCAAATGAGCTCAAATTTGGTGGCACACCCTATTTCTAAGTGTCATTCCATAATGTTAAGTATCATAGCAAATGGAGTTCATTTGCTTGCCCAAACCACCATCAAACACCTTCTGGCAGAAACTTAAAATGCATGCTTTGGCCATTTGCACTAATCTCCATTAGCTGAACTTCTTCCCACAACCTCTCCTGGTCCCCCTCTACCTGTGGTGTGCTTGCCTGCCCGAGAGGCAATGATGAAGGGGGGCATGGATCCACTTTCCTTCTTTGGACAACACCATTTCTCTCTCTCTCAACCTCCCTCCTCACTCCAGTGGATCCCCAGGGCATCCAATGCCATATCCACATTGTTTACTCACCCTTGCAGGTACCAGACAAGAGTGGGCACGCTAGTGCGCGTGGACAAGCCGCGCATGCCGGCCAAAGACGCGCTCTGGAGCGCGAGGCAGAGCAGGCAACCGTTGACGCCGCGTCCCTCGACCTCCTCGAGCCTCCCCCTCACGCTAGTCGAGGTGCCTCGACGTCCGCAACACGCCACCATGCTGGCCCCCTCCTTTTCCCCTCTGTCTTACCCATGCCACGCGTGTCAGGAGCCGCCCGGCTCGGCCAATGCCCGGCCTCGCATGCGCGAGCACCAGAGCCTTGTCCCGCTCCTCCTCTCTCTTCCTGGCGCCTCACTCAACTCCCACGGATGCCGTGGACAACCTCACTTCCTCCCTCCTGGCCGCCCGAGCCATTGCCGCGGCCACCCGTGCGCCACGTCCATGGTGAGCCACGGGCTGGCTACTAAAGGCTGTCCCCAGCTTCCCTCTCTGCTCCATTTGCTCCCCCTCTCTCCCGTGCACCCCCTGGACCAACCCACTCCCCTCCTCGTGCCCTCTTTCCCTCTCCATGGCTCCCGTGGTTGCCGTCGGCCACCACCCGGCTCCGGCAAACCAGGGCCTCCCCTTCCATCCTTTGGCCACCAGGAGGACCGCAGCAGGCCTTTGGAGCCTCCCCGCTCATCTTCTCCTGCTCTGGTGCCCCGTGCCACCGCAACCATCTTCTCCTGAAGCCTCGTCCGCCGGTGTCAGGGTCATCATCTCCCTGGACCTCCCTAGCCTGCGGGGCGCCCATGGATGGGCGCGGCTCTGCCTCCCGAGTCCGCCGGTACGCCGGACGCCGTCGAGGACGGCTGGAACCGCTAGGGAGCATGCCGGCGCCCCGCTCGATCGACCTCCTCTGCTTCTGGCGCGAGGAAGGAGACAACCTGCGGGTGGGGCCCGCTCGTCAACGGCCCAGCCTCTAGGACATGCTGGCAAGTGGACACGGGTCCAGCTCGGGGTTGCCTCCCGTGCGGGAAGGCGTATTACCCTGGTACGGCTCCGACGTGGCCCCTGCGCGCGTGCAGCCGAGCCGCTGGGCCGACCCGCTGCCTATCTCTCGCCTTGCGCGCATGATAAGGGTAAAGTCCCCTTTCCCATTTTCTTTTTCCCAGTAGTCTTCAAAAGCACTTGAATAAATCAAATCAACTCCAAATTTGATGATTCAAATTTCTAGGGGGTCAGCAAATCATGATCTATCACATGGTGCTATTTGCACATTTTTTCAGGAACTTTCTCTTCAAAAATATTTATCAAAACCCCATTTTCCATTTCTGTGATGAACTTTAGAAAATCACAGAGAGCTCAAAATTGATCCAAATGCCATGATTCAAATTCCTAGATGTTTATAAATTCATAACTTAGTTTATGAACATTTTTCTTAATACTTTCCGTACCTCATAAAATAATGAGCCATTTCTTCATATTTGTCAAATTTGCAAATTCATAGGAAATTCATTTGAACTCCAAATCCAGTGAAACAAACTCCCAGATGCTTCTAAAATCATGATTTGATAAATGGGTGCCTTTTCTCATTTTTCAAAAATATATTTCTATACACTTCTTACAAATCCATAAACCCCTTGATTCCATCATATTGAAATGTTCAGAGATGTCCATTGATCAAATCCTAATGAAACCACTTTGGTCATCCCTCATATGACCAGAGGTATCCTAGAAAAGTCCAACTCATATTTTTAGAGCACTTTTATTTCCTGCCTTGTTGTGTTACTTATTATGGTTGCTTTCGACGATAGTTGACGAAGTAGACGAAATGCTCGGAGTTGGACCAGAGATATTTGAAGACCTCGAAGACTCTGTTGAAACAGGCAAGCAGCCCTTTGACCATGTCTATGAAACCCTTTTTATGCATGTCATATAGCATCATATTGTTGTTGCAACGGAATCATGATGAGGTGGTATCCACTTTGATGGTTTGCCACCGTACTTCCTCGTTGATACTTGCATTGTGCATGACCCTACCTTCTTATGAGGGTTATGACGGTGGGAGTAGATAGGATGCTAAATTAGTGCTACGCAAAAAGGGACGGGAATATGCATGGTGATGGAGACAAAGTATTTTCAAAAGACTTTTCGAAAACCCCGTCGGGTGCCACTTATGCCCGAGGGAGATGATGAGATGGGTAACCACTTGATGACGAAGTGGTGTACCGAGGCAAGTGTGTGTGTTGTTTTCGAAAACGGATTAGATTTAAGATTTGATGACTGTCCCAACCTTACATGCGCAACCACTCTACCCTTATATGGGAAAGGGCATTATTGATTACCTAGACCGATACTAGCTTGGAGCCCGCATTACTAGTGACGGGAGAGTTGTTGGTGCGCTCTCTCGGGACGGGGTCGTGCCAGGTAGGGCGGCCATGACTGTTTTCACAGGGCACCGGACACACCGTTGGTAGCCCGTGCTTGTGGTATGTGATGAATATGGGAGCGAGGCTCCACAACTTTATGATGTGAAATGTTGGGCACGGGGGTTACTACCAATCGAGTGGACTCCATGTTAGTGTCATCTAGGGAAAGGTAGTGATCGGGTGCTTACCCCGGGTACTTGAGGTACCGCGGGTCGTGCCTGACACGGAAGTTCCTCGGATCTTGTGGGTATAGTGTGCAACCTCTGCAGAGTGTAAAACTATTCGAATAGCCATGTCCACGGTCAAGGACGGTTGGGCGGTGCTGCTTAAACTATGTCCAGAGTTTACAAACCAGTGTGTGTGGATAACTACTTGGGTCAAGTCAAAGGACTTGACGTGATTGAGATGGGTTGGTGCCCACTCTATTTATGTTGATATCTGTAACCTGTCCTCGTGGTTACTTGAATTCTCTTGATGCATGTCTTATAAGTTGTTGAACATGTCATTGCACTCATAACTAGCTTTCTGCAAAAATTTACCTATATCATGCATTGTTGTATCTTGAACCAAAGCATTGGTTGCTTGCGAGTACATTCAAAGTACTCATTGGCTTGCCACTGGTTATTTTATTGGCCAGGCATGAAAGAACAAGATATGATGAGGAATACTTCGGTGACGAACATGCGAGCTAGGACGCTTCCCAGTCAGAATGCCTGTAGGGTTAAGGCAGATGGCATGGGTCCAAGTTACCGACGAAGATTTCCGCTGCAATGTTATACTCAAGACTTGACCATAATGGTCCTACTTGTGTAAGACGGTATGTATGGATGTAAGACTCTTGTTATTCAGCTTCTGTGTGTTCAGTGAGCATTGATCTCTGGGATCACTGTACACGTGCAATCGGTGATCACGACTTATGAGTCGGGGTCCCCACAGAGCTGGTATCAGAGCCATCCTAACTGTAGGAAGCCTTAGTTAGCATGGTCGTTAGTTAGGGTAAAACTATTTCCAAAACTACTACTAGTTTTCAAAACTATCTGTACTTCTCTTCCCTTCTCAGTTTTTCGAAAACTAAGGTATACTTTCCTTATTGATCTCTTCCCCTTCAAAACCTTTGGTCACTAGAACCCTTATGCCCCTGACCACTTGATTCCTTGTAACCCTCGTGGATAATCTAGAAGGAAGATGCCTTGCCATACGTTCACCCACATCTCCTGAACACAAGATTGGCGACAACACAACAAGACGATACCAACAGAAGATACATCCTCAAGGAATGAGGACCTGAAGACCCCGGAGATGGTGACACCCTTGACACTGCCCCAAGACGATGCAACCTTAGCCTACGATGATCAGGGCATAGAATATGCAAGATCATGATATACATCGCTAATAGAGTAACCCTGTCACTACTGTTGTTGTATCGGCAACCACCGATGGATGAGAACCTAGCCATTTGGTCCGCCTCACCATAGTGAGCAGGAAAATGGTTCTCCTCATCCCCCGCTCTTGGTGTCGATGTTGTCATCAACGTAACCGACATGATGGACCTCTATTATGCCTTGTTAATGTCATTGCATAAAGGAGTGCCACCTGGAATCGCCAACACCTTAAAAAGGCAAGAGAAGATCAAGTCAATGCCAGCCACGAGGAGCCACCTTCACCCCATCACCTCATCAGGAGAGAAGTTGTTGAAGATTCTTCAGGCTCAACCCAGATTGTTTCATCGAACAACTACAAGAGACGTAGCAACACCTGAGGAAAACTCAGAAGACTGCATGAGGCACAAGGCACGACTACTGAGTCCGAGAACCCCTAGGGTAGGATGAGTCGTGTACCCCCTATGCGCAGTCGAGTCCGTATGATAGTTCGAATAGAACCATGATTGTGTGTTGCTTGTTTTTATTTGTTTGTGTTTTGATATAGGTCGCACTTTTGCCCTAAGCGACAAGTATGCGACTATATCACCTTCCTCACCTTGTTTCTTTTGTTTGGCCCTCTTTGCACCTGTTTGTTTGCACTTGCACTATAGAACCCCCTTTAGGCATTCCCCTCCTCTATGCTACTTCTCCCTCTCATCTCTTTCCTCAACTGGAGACAAGCCACACAATATGCACCAAGGATTCCACCTCGGCGGCCAACAAGCGCTGGAGACTTTTGTTGCAACCTCCTCGACCAAGTGCAGCCCCTTAGAGTTATGGTTGCCCCTCAAGATTAGAAACCCATTCCTAGACCCTTCGAGACTTCATAAGATGCCCCATCTCGAATCCTCAACCATGTGCTCAACCCGCAGAATTGCAAGAGAACATGTTAAAGCCTCCGTAACCTTGCTTATCACTGGGTTCATTATGGGACTAGTGGGCATAGTGAACAAGCATATTATCATCCTAATATAGCCCCAGGACTGACGATGCCATAGGGAAGACCAGTTTGAGGATATAGGAATTGAGGACAAATGACTTGGTGAGTTTATATCAGTGACCTTGAGGAATTATCTGAGACTTTGGTGGATTATGAGGCTTTCATGTTGGTAGATGAACTTGGTGGGATCATTAATATAGAGTAGCATAGCTTTCATTACCCCTGGATAAATTGGAATTAGTGGGACAATTAAGATCGCAAGCTGAATTCTTGGAAGTATGAGGATTGGACTTAGCCCGGGGATATTGATAGGAGATAGTTGACATTATGATAATGACTTTGGGGAAGCATGTAGGAACTCTCGTTGGACATGATATTTGGATTTAAATAGGTGATCCTAGTTGAGTATAGGTGGTGAGTAAGTCTACATGGTTCGGAGTAAATTGGGTTTAGACTGATGATCTCGATCATGATACCATGTTTCTTGGAGGACAATAAGCTAGGAGATTGGATTAATTGTCGGAGTTGATATAAGCTTGACCTTGGAGTTTACTGACCATGATAATGGGAATTGGTGGACTTACTATAGTAGAGACAACCCTTTCAAGCATTTGGGGATTATATGGACTTTAGAAGATCATGTGGAACATCATAAACATTGGATTTGTAGAATTAAATGGATTATGTAGTGATTGATGGAAACTAATGGGTTGTTGGTTGATTCATAGGAAGGAAACAAGATCTTGGAGTGGCTTACGACGTGTTTCCTTAGGATAGAGATGCTTTACCATGGACCTTGGGTCAATAGACTGAGCACTTGGATTGTGGTGATTAAATTCAAGCTTAGCAGCTTATATGCTCTACCCATGGATTTTTAGGGGTAGCCATACATATGAGCTTGGGATAGTTGACATGTATAGATTTATTAGACCTCCCCTTGGGAGTCATGAGGATAATAATAGCATGAGTGATGATTGGAGCTGACCTACAAGAGTTGATGCTTTCGGTGGTATAAGGTTATTTGTTTAAAGGAATAGATAGAACAATTGGCATCTTAGGAACCGTGCTTAAGGATAAAGGTGACAAATGTTCACTCGCACCCTGGAATCCCTGAAACCCTTAAGCCCTACCAAGCCACAACGTGGTTGGATCATGACCTTGGGCTTTGGCTCTAGATCGATAAGACCTTGGCCAATGCTCAACCGTGACCATCCCCAATGCCTCAGCCCACTTTATGTACCCCATAGACTTCATGGAGTGCTTGGACAAGTTAGTTGTCATCCTTCTTTGATGGCATACTTGACCACCCGGAGACGGAAGAAGAACCGTTCAGCTGGTTAGGGGATTTATGAAGGCCGCCATGTCAAGGAGGAAGAACTATACCAACCACTGTCACCAAGAAGTAAACTTCCACGTCGAAGACCATGTGTATCTGCAAGCCAGTCCTCTCTAAGGAACCAAGCATTTCCATGACAAGGAGACCCACACCAAGATTTAACAACCCCCTCTGAGATCACTACGAGATGAAGAGAAGACAGTTACTAGCTGGAGTTGCCACCTGAGTTGCCTGATGTGCACAACACTTTCCATGCATCACAACCCCGGAGGTGTTTCCAACTTCGTAACTAGCCCGGTCTCTACAAGGACATCGATCACCGAGCCATCGACCTCCAGCCCAATATGACCACCGCAAGAAACCCCTTAGAAACCTGGATCGATAAGAACGTCATACACGAAGCCACTCCATCAAGTACTTCAAGTTCAATGGAGCACGAAACAGAAGCAGAAGCAGTATGAGGACGTGAAGACTACCCCGAATCCAAGTTTCCATACTCCTTTCCGCGCCTAGTTTGGGAATCTCGGGGACGAGATTCTTGTAAGGGGGGTAGGTCTGTCACACCTTGATTTTCATGCCACAACACTTAAGCTATTTAATCATGATAAAATGTGGTTTGACAAAAACTTTTGAGTGTTTTGGACCTTGCCTTGATTGGATTTTGTCTGTTGTTTGCAAGTGCTCTAAAAATCAAATAAATCCTCAAACTCTTATACTCCTTCTCCTTGATCCAAAACCTTTTCCCAATGATCATGCCATGTGTATAGTACAATATAGTATTTTCTTACAAAAATAATTTGGCCAAAATAGCATTTTCAAAAATTAGTTTTCCATAAACCCCTGAATTGAGGTTTGCACTGCAAGTACTTAATAAAGGGAAGTAAAAAAATTTCCAAAAATATATTTGACTCCTATTAGATATAGTATATCCATAAACCACAAAAATATAATTTTAAAAGTTATTTTCCTATTTTATTTAAAAGCTTTTTCTTAAGGCCAGAAATGGTCTTTAATAGGGAAAAATTATTTTATTGTTTTAAAAATATTTGGCAAAAATCAGAGAAACTCAGTGGGCATATATTGTCCATATATAAGAGTTTCAACACATGGTCATGTTCAAAATATTGGTCAAATCCCTCAAAAACTCTTTCTGGATATTTCAGGCTTTTGAAATATTTACAAAGGAAATATTCTCCAAAAATCCCAAGAAAATTCTAACATGTCACATATGACATTTTTGATGATCTTGCCAAGTACCATGTCATGGAGAACAGTATAACCCCATTAAACCCTCTCAAAACCACTTCTGTCCTTTTTCAAGTTTGAACAGCTTTGCACTGTCAAACATGTCCAAATGCTCTCAAACTTGGTGCACATTCTCAAATGGTGTAATAATGCATCTAGACAAAATGGCACAAGTTGGAGAGAATTTTATCTTGATCAAAGTACCCCAAAACCCTTTCCGACCAGAATCAAATTTGAACAAGTTTGTACTGCCAACGTTTTCTCCTTGACCCCAAATTTTGTGAGCATGTTCACATGACCAAATGAGGCCACTACACCAAGTGGTGCATCCAGGAGAATTGATTTGCATGACTAAATCTTGGTAAAGCCATTTCTGCTAATTTCTAGGGTTTACCAAAGTCACATTGGCAACTTTTCCCAAATGAGCTCAAATTTGGTGGCACACCCTATTTCTAAGTGGCATTCCATCCTGTTAAGTATCATAGCAAATGGAGTTCATTTGCTTGCCCAAACCACCATCAAACACCTTCTGGCAGAAACTTAAAATGCATGCTTTGGCCATTTGCACTAATCTCCATTAGCTGAACTTCTTCCCACAACCTCTCCTAGTCCCCCTCTACCTGTGGTGTGCTTGCCTGCCCGAGAGGCAACGATGAAGGGGGGCATGGATCCACTTTCCTTCTCTGGACAACACCATTTCTCTCTCTCTCAACCTCCCTCCTCACTCCAGTGGATCCCCAAGGCATCCAATGCCATATCCACATTGTTTACTCACCCTTGCAGCTACCAGACAAGAGTGGGCGCGCTAGTGCGCGTGGAAAAGCCGCGCATGCCGGCCAAAGACGCGCTCTGGAGCGCGAGGCAGAGCAGGCAACCGTTGATGCCGCGTCCCTCGACCTCCTCGAGCCTCCCCCTCGTGCCAGTCAAGGTGCCTCGACGTCCGCAACACGCCACCGCGCTGGCCCCCTCCTTTCCCCCTCTGTCTTACCCATGTCGCGCGTGTCAGGAGCCGCCCGGCTCGGCCAATGCCCGGCCTCGCACGCGCGAGCACCAGAGCCTTGTCCCGCTCCTCCTCTCTCTTCCTGGCGCCCCACTCAACTCCCACGGACGCCGTGGACAACCTCACTCCCTCCCTCCTGGCCGCCCGAGCCGTTGTCGCGGCCACCCGTGCGCCACGTCCACGGTGAGCCACGGGCTGGCTACTAAAGGCTTTCCCCGGCCTCCCTCTCTGCTCCATTTGCTCCCCCTCTCTCCCATGCACCCCCGGACCAACCCACTCCCCTCCTCGTGCCCTCTTTCCCTCTCCATGGCTCCCGGGGTTGCCGTCGGCCACCACCCGGCTCCGGCAAACCAGGGCCTCCCCTTCCATCCTTTGGCCACCAGGAGGACCGCAGCAGGCCTTCGGAGCTTCCCCGCTCATCTTCACCTGCTCTGGTGCCCCGTGCCACCGCAAACAACTTCTCCTGAAGCCTCATCCGCCGGCGTCAGGGTCGTCGTCGCCCTGGACCTCCCCAGCCTGCGTGGCGCCCATGGATGGGCGCGGCTCTGCCTCCCGAGTCCGCCGGTATGCCGGACGCCGTCGGGGACGGCCGGAACCGCCGGGGAGCACGCCGGCACCCTGCTCGATCGACCTCCTCTGCTTCTGGCGCGAGGAAGGAGACAACCTGCGGGCGGGGCCCGCTCGTTAGTGGCCCAGCCTTTAGGCCACGCTGGCAAGTGGACACGGGTCCAGCTCGGGGTTGCCTCCCGTGCGGGAAGGCGTATTACCCTGGTACGCCTCCGACGTGGCCCCTGCGCGCGTGGAGCCGAGCCGCTGGGCCGGCCCGCTGCCTATCTCTCGCCTTGCGCGCATGATAAGGGTAAAGTCCCCTTTCCCATTTTCTTTTTCCCAGTAGTCTTCAAAATCACTTAAATAAATCAAATCAACTCCAAATTTGATGATTCAAATTTCTAGGGGATCAGCAAATCATGATCTATCACATGGTGCTATTTGCACATTTTTTCAGGAACTTTCTCTTCAAAAATATTTATCAAAACCCCATTTTCCATTTCTGTGATGAACTTTAGAAAATCACAGAGAGCTCAAAATTGATCCAAATGCCATGATTCAAATTCCTAGATGTTTATAAATTCATAACTTAGTTTATGAACATTTTTCTTAATACTTTCCGTACCTCATAAAATAATGAGCCATTTCTTCATATTTGTCAAATTTGCAAATTCATAGGAAATTCATTTGAACTCCAAATCCAGTGAAACAAACTCCCAGATGCTTCTAAAATCATGATTTGATAAATGGGTGCCTTTTCTCATTTTTCAAAAATATATTTCTATACACTTCTTACAAATCCATAAACCCCTTGATTCCATCATATTGAAATGTTCAGAGATGTCCATTGATCAAATCCTAATGAAACCACTTTGGTCATCCCTCATATGACCAGAGGTATCCTAGAAAAGTCCAACTCATATTTTTAGAGCACTTTTATTTCCTGCCTTGTTGTGTTGCTTATTATGGTTGCTTTCGACGATAGTTGACGAGTAGACGAAATGCTCGGAGTTGGACCAGAGATATTTGAAGACCTCGAAGACTCTGTTGAAACAGGCAAGCAGCCCTTTGACCATGTCTATGAAACCCTTTTTATGCATGTCATATAGCATCATATTGTTGTTGCAACGGAATCATGATGAGGTGGTATCCACTTTGATGGTTTGCCACCGTACTTCCTCGTTGATACTTGCATTGTGCATGACCCTACCTTCTTATGAGGGTTATGACGGTGGGAGTAGATAGGATGCTAAAGTAGTGCTACGCAGAAAGGGACGGGAATATGCATGGTGATGGAGACAAAGTATTTTCAAAAGACTTTTCGAAAACCCCGTCGGGTGCCACTTATGCCCGAGGGAGATGATGAGATGGGTAACCACTTGATGACGAAGTGGTGTACCGAGGCAAGTGTGTGTGTTGTTTTCTAAAACGGATTAGATTTAAGATTTGATGACTGCCCCAACCTTACATGCGCAACCACTCTACCCTTATATGGGAAAGGGTTTTATTGATTACCTAGACCGATACTAGCTTGGAGCCTGCATTACTAGTGACGGGAGAGTTGTTGGTGCGCTCTCTCGGGACGGGGTCGTGCCAGGTAGGGCGGCCATGACTGTTTTCACAGGGCACCGGACACACCGTTGGTACCCCGTGCTTGTGGTATGTGATGAATATGGGAGTGAGGCTCCACAACTTTATGATGTGAAATGTTGGGCACGGGGGTTAC
Source organism: Triticum aestivum (assembly GCF_018294505.1). Classification (NCBI taxonomy): domain Eukaryota; kingdom Viridiplantae; phylum Streptophyta; class Magnoliopsida; order Poales; family Poaceae; genus Triticum; species Triticum aestivum. The sequence goes on from NC_057798.1 coordinate 228,919,529, forward strand.
TACCAATCGAGTGGACTCCATGTTAGTGTCATCTAGGGAAAGGTAGTGATCGGGTGCTTACCCCGGGTACTTGAGGTACCGCGGGTCGTGGCTGACACGGAAGTTCCCCGGATCTTGTGGGTATAGTGTGCAACCTCTGCAGAGTGTAAAACTATTCGAATAGCCGTGTCCACGGTCAAGGACGGTTGGGCGGTGCTGCTTAAACTATGTCCAGAGTTTACAAACCAGTGTGTGTGGATAACTACTTGGGTCAAGTCAAAGGACTTGACGTGATTGAGATGGGTTGGTGCCCACTCTATTTATGTTGATATCTGTAACCTGTCCTCGTGGTTACTTGAATTCTCTTGATGCATGTCTTATAAGTTGTTGAACATGCCATTGCACTCAAAACTAGCTTTCTGCAAAAATTTACCTATATCATGAATTATTGTATCTTGAACCAAAGCATGGGTTGCTTGCGAGTACATTCAAAGTACTCATTGGCTTGCCACTGGTTATTTTATTGGCCAGGTATGAAAGAACAGGATATGATGAGGAATACTTCGGCGACGAACATGCGAGCTAGGACGCTTCCCAGTCAGAATGCCTGTAGGGTTAAGGCAGATGGCATGGGTCCAAGTTACCAACGAAGATTTCCGCTGCAATGTTATACTCAAGACTTGACCATAATGGTCCTACTTGTGTAAGACGGTATGTATGGATGTAAGACTCTTGTTATTCAGCTTCTGTGTGTTCAGTGAGCATTGATCTCTGGGATCACTGTACACGTGCAATCGGTGATCACGACTTATGAGTCGGGGTCCCCACACGATGGGAGGGGGTGAACCATGACTTAGGGACGCGCTTGTCCCAAATGTAGGGTGTGTTACAAAAGTACCCCCCACCGATCTGAACTAGCGGCCCTTTCGGCTCAGGGTTAGAAGGGGGATTTCGCGTGTCGGGATTTGGCAGCTGGAGGGAGTTTTCGCGTGCGTTGTAATTTCGGGATAGCAAGGTGCGGGTTGTGAAGGCGCCAGTTTTGGGGGCACGATATCTGAATTTTTGGGATATAACAAGCCGCAGGTTGAATTTTAGGGACAAGCCTAATGTGTAGTGTATTGTACTTGTACATAACAAATCAATTCGCACTTCCCTCAACCAAAAAGAAAACGAAAAAAATAAAACTATTCACACCACACAAAGAGAGAGTCTTGCCCCGTTTTACTATACAAATGCTATTCAAAGCTACTCCCTCCTTCCATCTATATAGGGCCTAATGCATTTTTTGATGCTAACTTTGACCAAATATTAGAGCAATAATATATGACATGCAACTTACACAAAGCACACCGTTAAATTCGTCTGTGAAAGGTTCTTTCAATGATATAATTTTCACATTGTGCATGTCATGTACTATTAATCTTGTCAATAGTCAAAGGCGGTCTTAAAAATCTCATTACGCCCTATATAGATGGAAGGAGGGAGTATGAATCCATGTTATGTCCAATTAAAAATTTTTTGCTTGCTGTATAATGCATGTAACGACCTACTCATACCAACATTTTAGTGCATTCCAAATGTCTATACCACCGCTGCAATTCGAACCAAATTTGAATTCGTTTCTCTATTTCAATAAGAATCTACAATCATGATTGTTGCCAACTTCAACCATCATTCATGTATTACCTTAATAACACACCACATGATTACTATAGAGATAGATATGAACTATGTGTACTACATGAACTTGAATTCTATTTTTTGAATACACTTGATGTTGATTCCAAATAATAGTACATTTGATGTACTAACTATATATTCATAATCTAAACCATGTTCCATACGTACACCGTGTTTATCACACAAAGTATAGTGCCCCGCCCCCTACATTATGACAAGTATTTAGACCTGAGCTGCAAAAGCCACACATTAGCCCAAATTATAATCAATGTTCTATGTATTACACCTAGTACTAGCGAGATGCCCATGCGTTCCATAGAACATCAACATGATCAAGGGGCCTAATTTGCAAATATGGAGAGGGGTGTGGGTATCTTTTTTCAAACTTGCCATAGTTTCCTTCCTATCCGCCAGACATAAATCGGATGGCCTATATTGCAGGATGGCAGGCACACCATCATCAACAACTCCGTTTTTTTATAAGAGTAGAGATAAAATATATTATATGTAGTATAGCATGTTCATAACCACACCATGTGTATCACCGTTATATATATTCACACATGCGTCGGCTTAAAACACTATGATAAATTCTTCAAATATCCAAATTCTCTTTTTATAATGAAGTATGATCTCTATTCGTCTTTTACACCCACACAATCCTCTTATCTTTGTAGCTAGCGCTAACTTTCTCTCGTGCATGCACACGCTAGCATCTCTCTCGCCCTCCCTCAGCATTCTCTAGCTCCATCGCGCAAATTCGTCTTTTCACTTTAGGTCGTTCACCCATGGTGTGTGCAGGCCCCCCCCCGCTCCTTCTTTACGGCACACATCGATCGATATGCCTCTCTAGCCAGGTGTGCCTAGCACAAACACAAACTTTTCCTCTTGTCTTATCACCGTCCATGCCTCACTCCCACTACTCTTTTCATCGATCTCGTACTCGCACACTCCTTCCCCCTCGATATAGTATGCCTCTCGTACCACCTCCTAGATGCATCCCTCTCTCTCTATCCTTCTCCTCGTGCCTCATTTGCTTGTAACACACACATGCATGTATACCAATCGATCTCCCAACATATACCTAGATCGACTTTAATTATCCCCCCATAGATCGACGTACCTCACAAGTTATGTCTCCCCTTTCTCTAACAAAGGACGATTGATCTTCCTATGTAGTTATGTCTGCTTACCACAGCCATATCGTCCCACCTCATCATTCGTGCATGCCTCCTGACCCGTCTCTCACACGCACGTGCACAGACAATAAGAAGCCATCTCCTCTCTTATTGATATTGCGGGCGTGCCCTCCGTTTGTCTAGCAAGCCTATCCCACCATTTGTTAGAAGCAACTCCACTACCACCCCCTCCAACACTCTAGCTCTGTCTCTCTCCCAACCTTATTCCTCTCCTGCACATATGCATGGATGCCGATCGATCTCCCTTAATACATGAGGCAGATCGATCTCCTTAATACATGAGGTAGGCCTCTCTCCTCCTCCACACATATACCAGCCATTGTACCTCTATAGTTAATTGTGCCTCCCTCTTCCCCCATAACACACCGATAGTCGAGCGCTGCAGGTAGGTATCCATGCTACAGAGACAAACTGCACATGTCCCCTCTCACGTTCCAGTAGGCCAGCCACTCTATATCTTTGACGTGGGCACACACAAATTCGATGACACTCTTTATCGATCGCGCGTGCACACACACACACACACATCATCCCTCTCTTTGATTCTATGGATACCTCAAGCCGATGATACCTCCACTCTCTTCTCATGGATCGCCTCCTCTATATATATGTTATATCCAGGACACTATTTCACACACATTGCATATGTTACATTTTTTGATTGACCCACCCCCCCCCCAAAAAAAATCTCACGAACCCACACACTATATCTCTGTAGGTTTGTATCTCTCTCACACAACCCCAAGTAGGTGGTGTACGTATACAAGAAGAGAATAGGTGCGCCGTGCACGTACTCATGCTTCGTGCCCAGCCACGCCCGCGCGGGTACACAGTGGAGCTCATTTCTTTACGAAATGGCATCCCACGTGCTAATTTGAATGCCTGTAGCGGTTATTTACCTAGGGAGGTCGTGTACCACGCGTGCACGAAACAAAGTTCGACTTGACGCGTTGCCGCATTATTTTTAAACAAAGTTATAGCGCTCAATGGCACGTACACAGAATATAAAATGATTTTTATGGAGAAAAAGGTAGTCCGCTCCACTATATACAATGGAGCCTGCCTGCCTGGTTTGTCGCTCTTCAGAGTATCTCACACATGGCGGCGGTGGCCTCTCTCTCTCACCGTTGGTCACTGATCTGGCTGCATCCCGTCCGCCGGCGGAAAGGGAGGAAGTGCATCGTTTCTCCGTTTGACAGCGCCAAGGCAGCACATCCCGATCTGCGGTACACGCCGTTCTCTCTGACCAAGCTTCGGTGCGGCAGGGCCTACGGCACCTGCTCGCTGCCGCAGTATGGGCAGATTACGCCCGCCGCCGCTCACATAGTTACATCCCGACGACCTCCAGGTATCCCCTCCAGCCTTGCTCCACTGCCCATCTTCCTACGTCGCTGCATGTGGATCTTCCATAGTTCTTTGCCCAAAACGTAGCTCGTCCGGCATACTTTTCATATTGCAATCTCATCCTCACACCGTTTTAGACAAACACAACCGTGTTGTTATCTTCCCTTAGGACAAGGAATATGCTTCTTTTTTGTCGTCGCATGTGTCATCAACTGTTATTGGCTAATAAATGTTTCCTTTCTACCTCTTTTTTGCGAACAGGGCTATCCATTTCACCTCGTTGCTATTGTGACCTTTTGGTGAACTGCACAAGTCACTTTTTTCTTAAGAGTGTTTTGTGCAGTTGTACTAAAATGTCACACGGGCAACGTCTCTACATTTCAGTGTGACTGCACAAAGGGAGATTGGTTTTTCTCTATCCTCCTCATCCAACTCCGAGCCTAATCTTCTCCAACTAGTTAGTCTTAAAAGAGACTGCAAAGGTGACCGGCTTCTATTTGTGTATTTATTGTTTCATCAGCAGTCCTCTATTATCGTAATCACACTTAATATCTTTGGAACAGGGATGCTCAGCTCTATTTTAGTGGAACTACACAAAATGATCGGAATGTTGCATGCTCCAGACAGCTACTTTTTTTCCCAACATGCCTTGTTGATTTAGACAGAGCTGGGGGACGTTGCTGCCAATGAAAGCATGGATCAATTTTAATTTAACACCTTCTCACAACTCTGTCTTCAGTTGTGATGTAAATATTAGCTCTGGTTTGCTAATAATTGACATGCATTAGCAAGGAAGTTAGTTTTTAATTATTTCCGAAAGAGCATTGATGGCAACACACACGAAACAAAAGCTGAAAGCTCACACCATTGTACAATTTCATGTCGCTGGAAAATTATTTGTATAGTATGTCAATTATGTAAACAAATGATGGAAGCTTGATAGAATTGCTAGAAGCCTTTTCAGCATCCGGGTCCATGTGCCATGCACAAAATTATACTCCTTCGTTCCTAAATATTTGTCTTTTTTAAGGGATGGCTCCTCCCACCTCCTCTCCTCTCCTCGCCCCTACTTGCCCTCCACCACACACCATCCAACCATGGAGATTTTTGATCTGATCGATCTAGACGGTCATGGAAGGTCTTCTGCATTGGGATTTTTCCCCCGGCCTTGCCGTGGCAGCTCAGGTGCATCGACATTTTGGTTCTACCGTTCATTTCTCTCCTTCTAGTTCGAACAAAGAGTTCTTCTTGGTGGTGCACTTATCTTCGGCAAGTTTCCCTCTCAATGATGATTCGGTTGCTATTACACTCCAATGCTGTATTGGGGGCATCCCTTCTGGACTCAACGTGTCACATATTGATGGATGAAGATTTCGTTTTTCTGTGGCTTCCAATAAAGTTGGGCATTACATCTATGGTCTCAAGGATAGAGTATAGCCGGATTTTGTTTGCCACTTCAGTCTTTTTCGGCAGAGCAATAAGGGCATTTTGGCAATGGATTCATCTTGGCACCTTGATTCTCATATTCCAGAGGTGGCTGCTCTATCAAGTCTAAATACAAGTTCTCTACACAACAAGACATGGTTATGAACACATCAAGTCCGATTTTATCTAAATTTGGTTTCTCTCCTAAGGAGGGATTGGTTTCCAGCCTCGATCCGTCGCCGGACGGCTCACCGCCGGCAGTTCAGTCATGGAAGCAGGTTTTTCCTTGGCCGATAGATAGACAGATAGCTACTCAGGGCATTAAACAACATTCCTTGTCTTCGGCCATTATCTTTGGGGCATTCAAGTCACCCATTACTACGGGGAATAATGAGGTTAATGGGGTAAGGCCTATTAATTACAGATTTGCAGGTTGTCGGTTTAAGGAGAATGCATGGAGCACTATTCCGAATTTTATGCTCTTCCATATTTTGGACCAACGTCACTTTGGTTATTCTGATACACATATTGCCAATATTTGGTCCCTATCTTCGGTCCCTACCTCGGTTTACATTTATGGGAGGCTCAATTTGTGCTCCTCTTGTAATTCGCTAGGCCACCTGGCTTCTGCATGTCTAGGAGAGATTTGCTCTGTCTGTCTTAATGACAGTTGTTGCTGTCCCACTCCTGCTAGTACGGTGAATCCTGTCCAGCCCACCATCGTCAAGGCTGTGGGCTCTGGGCCACAACTGATCTAGCAGGCCTGTACTATTTGTGGATCACAAACTCACCTTTTTTTCCAATGCCCGGCCTGTCAAAAATGTGAGGTTTGTTCCTTCTTGGGCCACAACAAGCGCAACTGCTATGATCCTCCTAAGGCCAAGCACTATTTTTGGAAGCCCAAGAATGCTAAGAAATCTGATCTTCGTTTATCTGGAGCAGCAAATCATTTTGACAAGACATTCAAAGGCAAGAATCCTATTTCTCCTTTTTTGAGATGGAATCATTACCTTGCTTACCTTCTACTAGCAGCACTGCCACGGCCAACTTGGGAAACGGGAGGCTAATTGATTTTGGTCCAGTCAAATCGAGGGCTGCACGGATTCCTTCCTCTAGCAAGCATTTACCTCAGTTACCTACGCTGCGCCTCACAGCTCGTCCCAAGCAATCCTCGGCCGTTCATTGCGATATCTGCGGCTGCCTTGGACACGTGCCATCATCCTGTCTCCAGGGGCGGCGCTCCAACAAAGAAAATTGGCTACACAATCAATCCATACCCCCTGCCGATACGCATTCCACCTCGCCGCGCGTGCACTCCTCTGCGCATGCTCTGCTCCTCCCTCCTCCACCAACAACGGTGAATTTCCCCATCAACATCGTCCCCTACCTGCCGCAAGGAATGATGGTGGAGCTTGGCCCGGCTGATCGGAAGGTGAGAGTGGACATGGTGGTCAGTGCGGTGCCTCCCCTGCGCCACGACTTCTTGGCTATTGCTAAGGCCAATAGGTTCATCCCACAGCATCAGAAAGAAGCCCTCAGCGATACCATCCAAGGTTTGCTCCATGAGTCTCATTTCTTCCCCACTGAAGTTGAGGATCACCCTCTAGGGATTGGTATTTTTGGATTTGATGACTCCCTCGTTAGAGATACTGTCGTCGGAACCACCTTTGAACTAGATGAGATGCAAGCTGATGAGCACACGGTGATTTCTTTTGTTCCTCATGATGCTGCGCTTAACATGAGGCTTACCACTTTTGGCCCGGAGATTTGGATCTTGTATGTTGGATTTCCCTATGACTACTAGTAGATGTGCACGTGCAACGCACGTGTTGAGAAAATTAGTTATAACAATGCGATGATTCAGACAATGTAATGATACACATAGTTAATCCACGTTGCTAATTACAGATAGAAGAGAAGGTGTTGTATTTGAACCTGAATTGCTACTGAGATATATATGGCTTGGATTTAGCTCTATGGACCCTGATAAAAGACAGATAGTGCAATTCTATCTCATCACAAGCACCTTCTCTTTCACCATGTCAGATCACACAACTCTATTTCTTCACAGCCCATAGTAAGACGTGTAGAACAAAGGTCTTCAAGATAGAGCAAACAAAGGCCTTAAAGTTGCAAGAAAAAACTCTACAACACACAGGCAACTCTGGTTCTTCAAAACGTGCCAAGCTTCTATGGTTACAATTGAGAGCGACTATTTCAGGCTCGAAAAGATTTTTCTTCAGTCAGTTTTCCCTCCGCCCTCCCATATTATGCATCCAACGGACTGTAACCTTCTTCCTGGCACACGAACGCCCGCACTACAGCCTCGCCGCCCTGGTCTGCCCGAGTTGCCGTTGCTGCCACCGGTCATCCCTCTAACCCACCTCCACCCAAACCCCGCAACTTGTTGCATGTCCTCCGCTGACGACGCTGGGACAAGTTGTGTCGTCCCTGCCTCCATCCAGGTCCTAGATCTTCATCTTGGGGATGCCACCACAAGTAGTGTCGTCCCCGCCTCCGTCCAGGTACTAGCTCAGCATCTTGGAGACGTTGTGGCAGGCAGTGCCGCCTCCATCTCAGCCTTAGCTCCATCTAACCTACTTCTCAGGCACATGTCGACAAGTTGAAGGCTCAAAATTCCAGTCACCTGAAAGCAGCCAGTAGGCATTTGGACTTCACGTTTATAAGAGAGAGAATTAGGAGAACATATCGACTGATCGTTACTCTCGATGGTGAGCATGTTATTGATTGTGAACTCATATTAGGCTGTTTACACAGAGGAATGAAAAAAATCACGGAAAACCGAACTATTATACAATACTTACCTTATCTAACAAAGATATATAGAGATTGTAGAAAGGGATAGGATAGTTATTTTTGCAAGAGACTTGTTGTAAATTCCTTAACTCAAAAAACAAAAAAGGGTGGTCAACATTCTGGTGCAGACTTCACTATCACGACTGATTCCGTTATAGGAACATGATATTCCAAACATGATCTCACATATGAGCTCAAAAATTAAAATAATCTACTCACATATCCTAGCTCTAGGTAATACTAAGGTTACATTTTTTATCCTACCAAAATTACATAAACCCTTCCTTTCTAAAAAAAAATTAGCATCAGGACATGCGTGTCGTCCCCTTTTAAGATATTAATGTAAATCAATTGATTAACCAGCAATAATCCTATTCTTGGAAATTATAGAAATTATAGAAGTTTATTGGATTTTGGAATTGATTTCTCTAGTAAATTAAGATCAGTTCCAAATATACTCCCTCCGTTCCTAAATATAAGTCTTTTTAGATATTCTACTATAAACTACATACGGATGTATGTAGACATGTTTTAGAGTGTAAATTCACTCATTTTGCTCCGTATGTAGTCCCTTCTTGGAATCCCTAGAAAGACTTATATTTAGGAACGGAGGGAGTATAATTCAAGAAAAACATGGTTTCACCACAACCATAGTAATTAGATCAGAAGTTCCTATCCAATCTATCACCCCTATACATACCACAAACTTCATTCAAAATACATACTGTCGAGTGCCGACTCAAAACCATCCAATACTCCTAGTCTTATACAGACTGCACACACCCGTAAACCAAACCCTCATTAAAAAAATACATCAACCAGCTATACACCCTAATGTATGTACATATATTTGTACCATCAATCTGTTGCTAGGTGGTACATATATTTTGGTCCAGTGATGCTCAAGACAGATCAGTGATTGCCCCCATCCTGAAGGAAGTGAACCAACTAAGTAGAGTTTATTCTAGTTTTCAATTTAGGCTTGTGCACAGACCAGCTACTGTTGCTGCTCACCTGTGTGCAAAAAATGCTTCGCCTGAGCGGCAAAGGTGTGCTTGGATAAATATGAATTATGGCTTCGTTTTCAGCCTTCAGCTTGACTATAACTCTACTTATTCAGTCCGGAAAAGCTCCCGATTCCCCCAAAAAAAGTGCACGTGCATGAAACAAGGATCTAGCAAAAAAACACTTAAATACAGTCAAATTCTAAAAAAAGGAATAAAAGTATGCAGAAGGAGCAACACATCTCTGTTTGTAAGAAGTACACAAACCACATATTTCATATTCAGGAAAGGAAACCAAGATATAAACAAGAAAAAGAAAACATAGGATCCATAAACGTAAGATTCTGTAAATTGATGAGGCAGCACTAACCTCATCAAAACTTTTCCCATTATGAATAGCCCGTTCGTGTCTCTCTTCATTGAGCCGTTTAAAGAGTTGTTCTTCTATATGATCGCTAAGCATGGCCCTTGGCAGATCTTTAGCCCCAAGAACATAATTTTGTGGCAAAGGCATACGTAAGCCATGCTCGATCTCCCAAACACAACATTTAGGGCAAGTTTAATCTGCTTCTTTGGAATCACCCCATTTGAAATTTAAAAGGGCACAAATCAGACACTGCCAACATTCACATTTGTCACACATTACACAACGTAGATTCGAGTATGAAGTTTATCCTTAGAAAATTGATTACCTTCCACCTGAATTTTGAACTGTGAGTCTCATTGTAACACAGGATACAGAAATTGTGACAAGTCTCAGTAGCAGTAGCAGTATAGTATGCATTTCATTTTATCCAAGCAACACAAGGAGAACAATAAATTGGTGGAGACTAAAAAAGAGGTTCTCTACTTTGCAAAGCTTGCATATGTAATCATTTTCAGTGTATTCAATCACTTGATACTTTAGAACTTTAGCATTGCTCTGTCAAATGATGGAACATAATAAACAGTTTACACTTTGTAGTGCAATAAGCATATAACTATTTAATATGCTTACACTATGAACAATGGTAATACCAGTGAAACACGTACATAGCTATGAACATGGATCGATCATTATTGTCATAAATGAAACTTATAGAAGGAAATTGCAAATGGAACTTCTTGATAGAACATGAAAATAGATCATTGTAGACTCGTGCTTCATAGCTATGAAGCACCGGCGTTACGGATACGGCGATAAGGAAATGGGGATACGGTAATTTCAAGAAACAATAATACGGCGGTATGGTGGGTATATATAAATAATTAATAAAATGGTAAGTAAAGAAGAACAAATAATCTATGTGCGAGATGACATGAGATCAAAATACTACCCCTTTCATTGCCTTCATGCCTCTTTTTATATCATCAATGACTGAATGACCATTAATTTCCTAGACCCTCATAATTGAATGTTGTGTATCTCTGGACTCACTCCTTGGCCAGCACAGCAACAACATCAGGAGGACAGCAGCAGTAAGCAACAACATCAACAGGTCAACAGCAGCAACAACAATGTCAGTATAAAATAAAGCATAGCTGCATACAAGATGCAAGCATTATACAAATATATACAGCAAAGCAGCATCTGCTGCAACAGGCCTGCAGCGACAAGCACCCAGTGACAAGCCAACAAGCATGCAGCGTCAAGCATAGACAGCACACACACACGCAGCCGGCAAGGCGGGAGGACGGAGGCATGGCCAGGCCGGACTTGGCTGAGTCCCTGTGCAAGATAACAAAGTGAGGCCCTTTGTCGGTTCAAGTGCCAATTAGACATTATATTTGTCCTAAATTTTCTTCAATGACTTTCTATTGAGAATTTATAAACTCACGTGTTAATCTTCTCTTTCTTTGGTTTTTCATGTTACAATTACTTTTGGGATGACATCTTAAAACACAAAGGCATGAAACTTGAAAAATCAAACCTGGAGGAGGGAGAACGACCATGGTACAACACTACACAGGTGTGAAAGAAATCCAGCACTGAACGCTTGCCGATGGAGTAGTACTGCTATACAGGTCTTCTCTGAAATTAGTACAATTACTGACCCTGATTGATGTAACATGTATTGACCTTGATTGCCGGAATTAGTACATAATGGAGTAGAGTAACCTTCTCTTGCTCTCTCAAGTGGAGCATATGGAGAATTACTACAGCCCAAAAAGAAGTAAAGCACAAATTAGATCGGATACAAAGCAAAGCAACCTACTTCGCTTATAGAGGAGGATCTTTACCTGACCAATGCAAATTAGGGAGTGAATCATAGGGATCAACGAATCACTGATGGCTCGGTGATTGCTCGCACCGGCTGCACATGCCCAGGCCAGGGCCTAACCGGAGGAGAGCAGTTACCTTGTCGGGGACGGTGCGGATTTCAAACCGGCAGGGGGAAGAGGGATCCGCGCCGCCGCGCTGCGGGCTCGCGTGCGGCCTCATTCGCCGGCAGCCGCCACACATGCGCCCACTTCGTCCTTTGGATGCGGCTGGAGAGGCGAGGCGGAGCGGGCGCCGCCACGCCGCGGGCTTGCATGCGGCCTCCATGGCCGACCCAAAAGAGCGCGACCACGCCTCCCCTTGTCTCCCGGCGGTGGCCGCACTCCTTCCCTGCTCCGGCTTCCTGTGCACGCCGCTCCGGGCCGCTCTGGCGAAAAGAGCGCCGATGAGGGCGTTGTGCGGGCGGCGGGGAGAGTGCCCGGGAGGTTGTCACGGGGCAGTTCGGCTGACGATTGGGGGTTGCGTCATTGTGGGGGAAGGGAGGAGGCGGCGCTGTTTTCCTCGATCTGGGAAGAGAAAGAAGGATCGGGGAGGCACGATTCAGTTGGAATCGGCCTGAAAATTAGGAGCTGCGAGCGGAATCAAGGGCGATTGTTTCACTCGTGCGGGCGTCGGAACGGCAGAGTTTTCGTTCGCGCTGAACATGTTCTCTTGTTTAATAGTAGTGTAGATACAATTACTGACCTTGATTGATGTAACATGTATTGACCTTGATTGCCGGAATTAGTACATAATGGAGTAGAGTAACCTTCTCTTGCTCTCTCAAGTGGAGCATATGGAGAATTACTACAGCCCAAAAAGAAGTAAAGCACAAATTAGATCGGATACAAAGCAAAGCAACCTACTTCGCTTATAGAGGAGGATCTTTACCTGACCAATGCAAATTAGGGAGTGAATCATAGGGATCAACGAATCACTAATGGCTCGGTGATTGCTCGCACCGGCTGCACATGCCCAGGCCAGGGCCTAACCGGAGGAGAGCAGTTACCTTGTCGGGGACGGTGCGGATTTCAAACCGGCAGGGGGAAGAGGGATCCGCGCCGCCGCACCGCGGGCTCGCGTGCGGCCTCATTCGCTGGCAGCAGCCACACATGCGCCCACTTCGTCCTTTGGATGCGGCCGGAGAGGCGAGGCGGAGCGGGCGCCGCCACGCCGCGGGCTTGCGTGCGGCCTCCATGGCCGACCCAAAAGAGCGCGAGCACGCCTCCCCTTGTCTCCCGGCGGTGGCCGCACTCCTTCCCTGCTCCGGCTTCCTGTGCACGCCGCTCCAGGCCGCTCTGACGAAAAGAGCGCCGATGAGGGCATTGTGCGGGCGGCGGGGAGAGTGCCCGGGAGGTTGTCACGGGGCAGTTCGGCTGACGATTGGGGGTTGCGTCATTGTGGGGGAAGGGAGGAGGCGGCGCTGTTTTCCTCGATCTGGGGAGAGAAAGAAGGATCGGGGAGGCACGATTCAGTTGGAATCGGCCTGAAAATTAGGAGCTGCAAGCGGAATCAAGGGCGATTGTTTCACTCGTGCGGGCGTCGGAACGGCAGAGTTTTCGTTCGCCCTGAACATGTTCTCTTGTTTAATAGTAGTGTAGATACAATTACTGACCCTGATTGATGTAACATGTATTGACCTTGATTGCCGGAATTAGTACATAATGGAGTAGAGTAACCTTCTCTTGCTCTCTCAAGTGGAGCATATGGAGAATTACTACAGCCCAAAAAGAAGTAAAGCACAAATTAGATCGGATACAAAGCAAAGCAACCTACATCGCTTATAGAGGAGGATCTTTACCTGACCAATGCAAATTAGGGAGTGAATCATAGGGATCAATGAATCACTGATGGCTCGGTGATTGCTCGCACCGGCTGCACATGCCCAGGCCAGGGCCTAACCGGAGGAGAGCAGTTACCTTGCCGGGGACGGTGCGGATTTCAAACCGGCAGGGGGAAGAGGGATCCACGCTGCCGCGCCGCGGGCTCGCGTGCGGCCTCATTCGCCGGCAGCCGCCACACATGCGCCCACTTCGTCCTTTGGATGCGGCCGGAGAGGCGAGGCGGAGCGGGCGCCGCCACGCCACGGGCTTGCGTGTGGCCTCCATGGCCGACCCAAAAGAGCGCGACCACGCCTCCCCTTGTCTCCCGGCGGTGGCCGCACTCCTTCCCTGCTCCGGCTTCCTGTGCACGCCGCTCCGGGCCGCTCTAGCGAAAAGAGCGCCGATGAGGGCGTTGTGCGGGCGGCGGGGAGAGTGCCCGGGAGGTTGTCACGGGGCAGTTCGGCTGAGGATTGGGGGTTGCGTCATTGTGGGGGAAGGGAGGAGGCGGCGCTGTTTTCCTCGATCTGGGAGAGAAAGAAGGATCGGGGAGGCACGATTCAGTTGGAATCGGCCTGAAAATTAGGAGCTGCGAGCGGAATCAAGGGCGATTGTTTCACTCGTGCGGGCGTCGGAACGGCAGAGTTTTCGTTCGCCCTGAACATGTTCTCTTGTTTAATAGTAGTGTAGAAGTGTAGATTAAACCCAGCATTACATGCATAAGTCTGTGGATACTTTTGGTACTTTACTTGAATGGCATAATCCCAGGAGTGACAGGCGTTTTGTGCTCCTGAAGGCCAGGGTCATTCATCTTAGATTGGTCCCTAAGAGCATTGTGATGAGGCAGATTGGGGGTGCTAGGCACTGCTGGACAGTTGCTGTAACTATGTTACGTAGTAGTGATTGGAATGCACACTTACCTGAAGTTCCACCTGCTGGGGAAAATCCACCTCCTGATGATGGTGTTCCACATCCTCTGTTTGGTGAAGGGCTGACTGCTGAGCAAATTTACCAAGCCCAGCTGCACAACTGGATGGCTCAGAATGTAGCTGCTGATCATGCTATGCATCAGGCTAATCAGGCCAATGACAATGTGCAGGTGGACCATCAGGTTCAGTTTCAGGCGCAATGGGGTGCCTGGCCAGCTCCTCCACCTCCTGCTGTGAACAATTTTCAGGCATGGTTGGCTGCTGAAGGTCTTCAGGTTTCTGATGGAATTTTACCTGAAAACAATCTGCTAGACAGCCCTGCAATGGCTTGGAATGACTCCATATCTTGGCACAACAGCTCTGAGTCTTCTGTCAGTTCTGATGGGTTTGTTCTTGTGCCTGTCAATGTTCTGAATAATCTCTCGAGAAGTAACTTTGATAGCCCTGCCAGTATCTCCTTGGTTCCTATAATACAGCAGCAAGATTCTCTCACAATTGATCTTTGTCTGAATAACTCTGGTCTGCACTTCACCATGTCACACCATGGGAACTTGATGGCTTCTATGCTCTTCCACTCAGCTAGGCCGGTGTGACAGATCAATGACTTTCTGTGGACTGCCATTAAGCCCGTTCTGGCCACTTTTGGCCCATGGAGCTCGGGGCTGGGTTTTAGGGATTGCTTGAAAGTTCATGTTCAAGTTAGCAGCAACAATGATTCTATCTTGATTACTGCTGGGCATCAGATCACTAGGGATAATGAGGACTGCATATCTATGGTGCATTCCTGGTCTGCTCCTGCCGCGGCTCCGACTGATCCCTCCATGGCTCTGCTCCAGGGAAACTCTAGCTCTTTGCTTATGCCTCCTTCTGATGTTGTTCTGCCTGATGGAGGCGCTTCCTCTCATCGTGGAAAAGTGCAGGCACCTGAATGTGAAGTCTCTCTTCATCGCAGCGCTAGATCCAATAAATATGATGGATTTCAGGTCCATGCTCTGTGCGATACCAAGAAGAAGCAATCAAAGGTCAAACCACACCACACTCCTACTGCTCCCTCCTCGGTGATCATCAGGGAGCTGGACGCTGAGGCAGCCCAGGAAAGACCACCTCCTACTCCCATTCAGGTAATTCAGCAGGTGGGTGTCCAAAAATGCACCATCCCGCCAGAAGAACTTACTGAAGCTGCTCTCTTGGAGTCCAAGGAGGCAGGGTCTTCGTCCTCGGCTTAATTTGCTGGTTTATTAGCTTTATGGGTCTTTTGGTCAATTGGAATATGTTATGTTGGAACATTCGTGGGTTAAACTCTGGTGATAAACAATTAGCACTTTCTAATGCTATCAATGCAAGCCTGTGTCTGATCATATACCGTGCGTGGTCTCCATTGAAACTTCTATTCCTAGAAGTAAGCTTTTTCGATTTGAGCCTTTCTGGATTCAACACCCTGGTTTTATGGAGGTTGTGCAGTCTTCTTGGGATAAGCCCGTCCGATCGACCAATAGTGCAACCATTCTTTGTAGAAAATTCAAGCACTTGCGATACTGCCTCAAAAATTGGAGCAAGAACATTTCCCGATTATCTATAGCCATTACTAACTCCAACAAGGCTCTAGCTGACCTGGACACGCTGGAGAACAGAAGGCCTTTGACAATTCCCGAGGCTAATTTTAGGATTATCCTAAAAGCCCACATCCTACGACTCTTGTCATATCAACAGCAATATTGGAAGAAATGGTGCACAATTCGATGGGTTCGTTTTGGGGATGAAAACTCCAAATTTTTCCAAGCTATGGCCTCCGAACGCTACAGGAGGAACAATATTGCCTCATTAACTCTACATAATGGAACAATAATTGATGATCACGCAAGCAAAGAATCTGTCATTTATCACTCTTTTAAAGAAAGACTTGGAACCTCCTCTAAGCATGAGATGAAATTTGATCTTCCCTCCATTATCAAGAGAATTGAGGGGCTGGATGACCTAACTATGCCATTTACTAGGCAGGAGATTGATCTAGTCATCAAAGAAATGCCTGCGGATCGGGCTCTAGGCCCTGATGGATTTAATGGGGCATTTCTAAAATCTTGTTGGCACATAGTTAAGGAAGATTTCTATGCACTATGTGATCAATTTTTTGAGGGTGCTCTCAACTTGAAGAGTATCAATGACGGATTCATCACACTCATCCCAAAAATTTCGGCGCCACAAGGAGTTAATGACTTTAGACCGATCACTGTGCTAAATTGTTGTCTTAAGGTCATCACAAAGCTTCTAGCTAACAGGTTACAAAAAATGATTCTCAAGATTATTCACCATAACCAATACGGTTTCCTGAAAAAGAGGTCTATTCAGGACTGCCTTGCTTGGGCTTTTGAGTACATATACCAATGCCAATCTTCTAAAAAGCCAATAGTACTGCTCAAGCTGGATTTTGCAAAAGCGTTCGACACCATCGACCATGATGCTATGCTGGAAATCATGAAACACATGGGTTTCAATGATAAATGGTTGGGATGGATCAAAACAATTTTCTCCTCCGCGAAGTCTTCTGTGCTCCTTAATGGCGTCCCGGGCAGACAGTTTAATTGTGCTTGTGGGGTGCGCCAAGGTGATCCCCTGTCCCCCCTAATCTTTGTCCTGGCGGCAGATTTATTGCAGGATGCAATCAATGACTCCTTCCAAAGAAATGATCTTAAGCTGCCCTTTCACCGCCCCAACCAATCGGACTACCCGGTGATTCAATAGGCCGATGACACTGTCATGTTACTTCCTGCGTGTCCGGACCAAGCTTCTCTTGTCAAAACGATTCTTACTGATTATGCCACTTCGATTGGTCTCAAGATTAACTTCCACAAGTCTACTCTCGTGCCCATGAACTGTGATGCCTCCACCGCTCAGACTATTGCGCAAATTTTTGGTTGCGTCGTGGGAAAGTTACCTTTTACTTACCTTGGGCTGCCAATGGGTACTTCTAAACCTACAGTACAAGATCTCATGCCATTGGTTTGTGGAGTTCAACGGAGACTTTCGGCAACACTGTCAATGATTTCCTATGGAGGGAAATTATCCCTTCTCAATTCGGTAATCACATCCCTTATAATCTTTGCCCTTTTCACCCTCAAACTGCCAACGGAAATTATTGATCTGTTGGATAAAATCAGAAGACAATGTCTCTAGACCAAGAAAATGGATGATGGGGAAAAATGTAACTCATTAGCTTCATGGCAAATGGTTTGCAGACCAAAAGAGTGTGGGGGTCTCGGGGTTCTTGATTTACAAACCCAAAGTGATGCTTTACTCATGAAATACCTGCACAAATTCTATAATCACTGGGATCTGTCGTGGGTTGACATGATTTGGTCCACATACTACAATGACAAAATCCCACACGCTTCAGATCCATGCGGATCGTTCTGGTGGAAAGATGTGCTCAAACTCACACCCATCTATAGAGGAATATCAAAAGTGATCATTAGCAAAGGAGATACTGTGCTGATGTGGAAATATCTATGGTTGGATGATGTCCTTGCTGATTCACACCCACGTGCTTTTTCTTATGCCAAACTTGAAGACATCTCTGTTCGAGACTTTCTTGGGTGCACCAATCTCAATGAAACCTTTCACCTACCACTGTCCATGCAAGCACACAATGAGCTACGTCATCTCCAGGAGATCACAGCGCATGTTGGCATGGGTGAGCGTGATGACATGGAATCCTGGATCTATGAATGGGGCTCTGAGATATACACTGCCAAAAGATATTACAATTTCTATTTTTGTGAGGCCACAGCCCATATTAGCTACAAATGGCTCTGGAAATCTTCGGCCACAATGAAAATCAAAGTCTTCGGTTGGCTCCTCTCTGATGGCCTCAACACAAGAAGCATGTTGAAGAGAAGACACTACAACATCGGGGACAATTATGGTTGCATTCTATGTGGCAGGAATGAGGAAGAAACAATTGAACATATGATCTTTACTTGCCACTTCAGTTCAGCCTGTTGGGACACTTTGAATATCCACTGGACTCTAGTTTTAAATAGCAGATAGCGGGCTGGTAGCGGATTGGGGTCCGCGTAGCAGAATGCGGATAGCGGGTGATATTGCGGGCGCTATGTCCACATAGTGGATTTGTAAAAACACTAGATTGTTGTGTATATTTCTATATCCTTCACAAAAAGTAACTACATTTAGTTTGATCAATAGCGGATGCTATTGCGCTAGCGCTATTGCGGACGCAATAGCGGATGCTATCTCCGCTATTTGAAACTATGCACTGGACAGCTAATGGAGATCGCCTCAACTGGATCAAGGAAGCCAAATCCGTTTGGAACAACCAAATGTTTATGGAGATTTTCCTATATGCCTCCTGGAGTTTGTGGAAGGAAAGAAACAACAACCACTTTAGGAGAATTGACCCCACGGTTGGGTCTTGGGCAAGAAGAGTCAAAGAGGACTTCTCTTTACTCATACATAGAGCTAAAGAGAAACACAAACATTTTCTCTCCACTTTTATTCAGTCCTTTGTTGCCACATAGTCTAGTACTTACTTAGGCTACCTACATATACCCTTAATTTTATCATGGCTATGGATGTAAGGATATGACATTGTACTAAACTTTTTGATACTTTAATTCAATATATACAGTAGGAGCCTCTCCTACTGTTTCAGGTGTCAAAAAAAATATTTGTCTTTTTACAAATTTCAAATGGGCATATTTTAGAGTGTAGATTCACTCATTTTGCTTCGTATGTGTACTCCCTCCGTTCCTAAATACTCTATTCGTCTTTCTAGAGATTTCAACAAGTGACTACATACGGAGCAAAATGAGTGAATCTACACTCTAAAATATGTCTATATACATCTGTATGTAGTAGTCCATTTGAATCTCTAAAAAGACAAATATTTGAGTAGTCACTCGTTGAAATCTCTAGAAAGACAAATACTCCAGAGTATATTTAAGAACCGGGGGGGGGGGGTTGTGCACAACCGCATGGGAGACTCAGCCCGGTCGTTGCGCCGCATTAATAGTGAGTAATGAGCAGTCAAATCATAAGCCCCACCTTTCCCACTGTAGGTTGCTCGGAAGAAGCAACCATCAATACGCTCTTCTTTGAATCCACTCATACTACTCCATCTGTCACTGTTTATAGAGCTCGCTTCAGAAAAAAGAAAAAATCTGTGGGACCAAGGCGACTAGCGATCAGCCTGGAAAATAGCATTTGTAGTTATAGCACGGTGTCTATTACTAGAGGGAATAATGTGTACACACATGCATGCAGTGCTTCCACCCCGGGTATACACATGCATGCACTTACTCCACTCCGTAGTAGTACTCCCTCCTTTCCGGTTTATAGTGCTCAATTCAAAAATCTCACCAATCAAGGTAGATGGCGAGTGGTGGAATACTTTTTGTACTTTTGCAAAAGCACCTAATTAATGCTCTTATTTTCCTCAAAAAATTATGTTTACCAATGCATTAATTGCAATGCATGCATGCATAAAGTACATGCATTGGTCAATTTTCTCTTAATACTTGCATGCAATGATTTAATGCACCTTGGAATCTGAACATGTGATGGAAAAAAATCAAATTGAGCCTTATAAAATGGAAAAACTAAAATTTTGAGATAAGCCCTATAAACCGGAAAGGAGGGAGTACATCGAGAGAAAATTGTGGACTTGATTGCGGTTACCACGCCCTAATTAATTGAGCATTAAACCAAACGCGTCTAAAGTCTCTCTGGCGGTGGAAATGCATTGAGAGAAATGCATCATAATGAAGCGCGCCCTGTAAACTGTGACGGAGGGAGGAGTAGTATGAAGGTGCAAACCCAAGTACGCGTATGGCCAGTCGGTCAGCGCACCTCCTCTTGGCATATCACTGACATGTGGGACAGGAGTGTGAGCAAAATGATCTCAATTGACAGCAAAGAGCCAACCCGCCGTTCCTTGAGAAAGACGAGGAGCGAGAACACACAGACGGGCTCGCACGAAGGCCAAGATATATTCAAGCATGGTTGGTTGATCGGTATCATCATTACATGTTGGGCTGCCGTTTTCCGCCCTTCTCTGGAATAAACGTGTACTTTATCAGAGATTAAAAAAATAAGCGTATAGACGCTCCACCATGTGGTTCTAGTAGTAGTACTACTCGTACTACTAAACCTTGTGCTTGGCTCTTCGCCTCTTCGTGAAGTCGAACAATGATGGTACTCCGCATGTTGGGTACTACAGTGTATGCCTCTGACAATCTGACACCGAATGGACTGATGCATGTCCACCGAGGGTAGGTTGCATTAGTCAAAAGGCGTAAGCAAGCTTCATCTTGTCCTGCAAGCTTCTCCTCGTTCTGCGAGTTGACGGGACACACCAAAAAGTAGTGCTAGTCCATACTCCCTCCTTTCCGGTTAATATGGCTTAATCTTTTTTGTGGGTAAATGAGAGAGCTTTATTCATATATAAGCATTCTTAGAACGATCCGCCAAGACACTGGTCACTCGAAGCGAGGTACCCCGCAAAAAAAGAACTAGGAAGCGAGGTGTTTCATCAAGCCAGCTCTCGGCCACATTCAAAGTGCAGCAAGCATGGTTCGCACGAAGATGCGCCGCAAGGTTTGCTGACCTGTTTACATGTTGAATAACAAAAAAAGTGGAAATATTACCGAGCGCTCCTATTTGTAACAGGATATGAGCCAGAATTAAGCGAGAATTGTGGCGAGTGTTCCATGCAATCAACTTCCATTATCACATGTGAGAACCCTCGAAGAGAACCAAATGTGTTGGAGATTGCTTTATCACATTTTAAAATTATAATAAGAGTGCAGACGCTCCTCCATCCGATTCCTAGTACTAGTATAGTACATACCTCTATAGACTATAGTAGTAGTACTAGTACTACTAGTAAACTTTGCGCTTGGCTGTTCGCCTATTCGGGAAGTCGAACAATAATAGTACTAGTAGTATAGTGTATGCTTCTAGCAATCTAACACCGAATTAACTGTTGCACGTCCACCGCCTGAGCGAGGGAGAGCTTGCATTAGTCAAAAGTTTATCCTTGTCCTGCGAGCCACCGCACGCAAGCTTCTCCCGTCCTGCAACCTTCTCCTCGCTCGCAAGTTGACGGGACACAGAAAAGTAATGCTAGTCCATACTGCCTCCTCTCCGGTTAATATGGCTTAATTTCAGACAAGATAAATACACTGTTTGTCACTGTATATTTGTAAAAATACGGTCAGTGGACTTCATAATATGCTCATTACGCTCAATATATATATATATATATATATATATATATATTCTGGTGTTTATACAGTCACTAGCTCACCCTGACTGAGTATGTGTGCGCATGCACGTGTAGGTTGAGCACTTGAGCGTGACCATGTATGTTCCATCGTGTGCTCGGACATGCATGCATTAGGGCGTCGCGCGTGTTTTTGCTTCCATGTGTACGTGTGACTGTTGCATACACGTAGGGGGAGTACGTGTAGGGGCCACTAAGGAGCTGTCAAATCACACAGTAAGTTAGTCGGAAGAAGCAACCATCATTTCACTCTTCAATGACACGTACGCAATATAAAATGGTTGATATGGAGAGAAAAAGAAAACCACTATATATACACTAGCAGGAGCCTAAGCTACAAGCCTGCTTGCTTAGGTTGCTCTCTTCACAAGCATAGAACGACGGGCCTGATCCCGCAGCTGGGGAAGGGAACAATATTCTGCATAGACGCGGTCGACATCGGCGAGGGAGAAAACCCACAGTCGGTGCGTCCCAATCGGGGGTCACCGCAGTATGGGCCGATGTCACATCCCAACCGCCCTTCTATCTGCAGCCCGACGTCCCAGGTAGTCCATCTTCCTTTTGGAGCCGGCTTGCTCCACTGTCGTAGCTCCATCTCCATGTCGATCTTTCTCTACTTCTACCTGCTTCTACTTGTGATGAGTTTATGTCTCATGAACTAGTGCCAGTACTATTATTCTAATCACACTTCTTCAATATCTTTGCCATCAGGGATGCTCAGGTCGATTTTAGTGGAACTGCACAAAAGCATCGTATGATTCGAGGGTGCCAGTCGTCTTTCCTTCGACAGGTTCTACCTGGCCAGGAAATTAAATCCTGTTTAGGGTTTAGGATTTAAGTCGTAGTGACCCCATAGTAGTTTTTCTTTCGTACACGTTCTCACAACTTTTGTCTTTAGTTGTGAAGTAACTATTGTCTATGATCTGTGAATCATTGAGATGCATCAGCATGCTTGTTAGTTTTCCTTTGTATTTGATGGAATGTTGTAATGGCGCAACCTTGGAATAGGAATGAAAATGGAGTGGAAAGTTTCTGTTTTTCCGGAGAAAAAATGGAAACAGAGAGAAACCAACGTTTCGTTTCGTTGGATTGCGCCATCGAGCAAAACCAACGTTTAAATCATGTATGTCGTGTTCGTGTCTCACCCTCCTCCACGGCTCGACCCCACACGGTCGCTCGGCATGCCACTCACCGCAAACCGAGTATATGATAACTTCCCCGCCTGCTTGTCGATGGATCACGCCATGGAGTACTAGCACTACTGGAAGAGATTGACGAGTTGGGGGATGACAGCTAGCTATAGCACGGACTCCCAAGAACTTTTTACATGCATGTTGTAGGCGGCTATTGCGACCTTTGAACATGGAGCAGTCGCGTGCACCAGGAAGCGGCACGGGCGACGCTCTCTCGGCCGACGTGCCGCTTAAATGCTGGCGCCAGTGAGAGGTCGCGTCCGCTCTGGCTGGGCATGAATGCGGCACAGACCGTTTCGGGCGGGAAGCACACACGGGTGATGAAGAGGGTTCGGGTTGGTCAGGACCGGCCGTGGCAGCGGTCCGGACGTCCGCAAACAAGAGATGGTGTACGTTAATATTGTTGCGTATATAATTAACAATGTAAATAATGTGCTAATTGGACAAATATGATTGGAGATGGAGATGGAAATGGAATTTTACGTAAACACGGATATGCATGTCTATGTCTATGTGTGTGTGCGCGACGACTCTCACGACCTGGAAGCGGGGGTGTGTTTTTTGATCGAGTTTTCTTTCTTGGTACGTTAAAAAATTGTCCGCCAGTTTTCGCTTCTTTTTTCCGGGAACGCGCGTATTCTATTTAAAACCACTACTATGGAGAGATTTTTTACTCCATTATAGCCTCTTGTTTGATAAAGTTTCTCGCATCTCGCTCTCTCACCCTCTCCATATCAAAACAAGATGACAGTGTCCACGCTATCTCTCTCCTCACCGGTGGTCACAGATCCGGCCGAATCCCATTCGCTGCGGGAGGTGAGGAGGTGCAGCGTTGACGTTGTCGCCGTCAGTGATGGAGGAAGCCGATGCGCACCGTCCTCTCGAAGCCGGCGCTGGCACAGACGAAGATCCTCCGCGCCCTTGTTCGCTGCCGTCATGTGGGCAGATCCCGCCCTCCCACCTAAACGACATGTCGCCCACCTGAGGTATAACTTTTTGTACTGGTCCAGCTCCCCAGGTCGCTGCGTGCGGGTTTTGTTCTATGCGACTACTCCCCGGCTCCCCATGTATAGTAGCTAGGGTTCATCGGGTGGTCTAGCATCACCTACTAGTACTACTCCCTCCTTTCCGGTTTATAGTGCTCAGTTCAAAAATCTCACCAATCAAGGTAGATGGAGAGTGGTGGAATATTTTTTGTAGTTTTGCAAAAGCACCTAATTAATGCTCTTGTTTTCCTCAAAAATTATGTTTATCAATGCATTATTTGCAATGCATGCATGCATAAAGTACATGCATTGGTCAATTTTCTCTTAATACTTGCATGCAATGATTTAATGCACCTTTGAATCTGAACATGTGATGGAAAACAACCAAATTGAGCCTTATAAAATGGAAAAACTAAAATTTTGAGATAAGCCCTATAAACCGGAAAGGAGGGAGTATTATAGAGGAAATGCCACTCGAAAAGTTGTCCTGATTTATGCCTCGGTGGAGGTATACATGTTATTTCGACAAAAAGTACATGGTGGTTGTGCGGTCATTGTCCATATGGTGGTAGTACTATCACTGGTTAAATGAAGAAATGCTTTTTTTCTCGGGTATCCTGGTTTAGTTCCCATCAAGATAATTATGATGCTTCTATTTGTTGGTGTAATTTTCATTAATTCTTATTGATAATTGAGATATTGTTGCTAATCTTGTAAAACAAAGTAACAACACTATATCCCTTTTTATATTTTTGGAAACAGCGATGCGTATCTCCATACCCGGGCATGTCTTCCTCAATTTTAGCGGAACTGCACAAAATTGGATGGCCATTGTTGTTCCGCCTCACTATCCTCTGCCACATGGTTCTTCCTTCCTCGAGCTTGATTACTAAGAAGAAACAGACCGTAGTGAGGATTTGTCGAACTTCATAGGTGCCTCACCCAAACTTGATGCCAAATGGATGATGCATCACCACGATGACCTATCGATGCTCATGGTTGCGCCTCATGGTTGCGTCGGCTGGCCAAGGTGATCGATTTTCAATGAAAAACAAGTTGTCTTCCATCAGTGCTCTTTGCTTGTTACGAACAAAGATGATATCCTTCGTCAGTTCACCTTGGTTGCGTTGGAGATGCAGTCGTCTTTCACGTTGGTGCAATTTTATCACACAATTGGCTATGAACCAAATGTTTCCTCGAAGAAGGATCGACGTTGGTACTAAGAGCATAAGTTTTGTCTTGATTTCTAAGCCTTCTCGCAACTTTGTCTCCAGCTCCCCTGTAATTTTATTTGTCCAGCTATTAACTTTGATTTTAAAAAATCGTGTGGACTAAAAACCCGAATGGACGTAGTAGCCCTCCATTTTTATTTACTCCGCATATTAGATTTGACTGAAGTCAAACTTTGTAATACTCTCAAACCTTTCCGATAATTGAAATTAAAATTCTTTATTTGTACACACTCTCACACGTTTCCGATAATTTGGCGCATGTGTGGTTGTTCACTTAAGGGAGGGTAGTGTACCGCACGTGAAGGACAGGAAGTGCGACCAGGACGCGTGGGCATGGATCGTTAGTTCATCGGGAGTAGTAGTTGTTTTCTTCACTGTATGTTAAATAAAGAGTTTCGTTTCGTACTTACACAATTTAAAACGATTTGTTATGGAGAGAATAAGAAAACCACTCCACATATATTAGTCGTATACACGAGAGTACTATATGGATGCAGCTTCATTGACTTAGTGCACCTGCCTTTGGGTTTATGACAGGTGGGCCCAAGATGTGGCTGGCTCACCTGTCATACAGCGAAAAGCAGGTGTAATGAAGGCACCAGAGCTCAGTCTGTACTACAGTACTATATATATAAGCTGGAGCCTCAGTGCTTGTTCGCTAGGGTTTGCACTCTCCACACTCTCGCCGCACTACATATATATACACGTTGGAGGCTCAGCGTTCATTTGCTAGGGTTTTCTATATTCAATGTCCCTCTTCACCAGATCTAAACAAGACTGTGTTGGCCTCTTGTCTCTCTCTCCCCCCTCACAGCTGGTGAAGGAGGCGTCTGTATCCCGTCGCACCGGGAAGGGGAGGAGGTGCAGCGTTCACTCTATCGCCTTCGACAAGGGAGGCAATCCACTGCCGGCCGCGCTGTTCTCTTTCACCCAGCGCATGTGCGGGAGGGCCACCGACCCCTTCTTCCTCGCTATCGTATGTAGTGTGGGCAGATCTGGCCTCCCGCCGCACGCCTTGCCACATCCCAATGACCCTAAGGTATAAGTTTCTTTGAAACTGTCGTTGCTCTAGTTGCATGTGTGTCAGGACCCTGACTCAATGCCACACTGATCTAGCATGTAACACCTCATATCACTTTGCGGCCTCAGTCACGGTATTCCCACGGGTGTCGCCTTATCAGGCCCGGGATTGTTTGCGCCTTTTGGCACACGTATATGATAGTGTCGCTAGCATCGATATGACAAGGAGCCCGGGCTGACATGGCTAGTCGTGAACCCAGAGTGGCACTAACTTACACGGATAGGCATACATGACCCAGCAACGAACGTGTCGGTCATCAGCGAGTGAATCCGTGCTGTAGCAGCTGGGCTAGCAGGACTCCGGTAAACCGGGCTGTAGCAGGCTAACAGGACCCCGGTAGACACCGCGTAACATTTCCCCGAAGGGACAGACACAGGAACGAAGAAGGACACATGCCAGCCAGCCTAATTGTTCCAGAGCAGTAGCAAGCTACCAAGGCTCAGTGGAAGCACTAGGAGACATTTCCCGGTAAGAGAGGCTACCAAGGATAAACAACTAGATAGTCAGATCCCACATATACCAAGCATTTCGATAACATACACACAATATGCTCGATATGTGCAAATACAACATGGCATCACAACATGACTCTACAACTCAAGTATTATATTTAATAGGCTCCAAGGAGCGAGATATTACAAACATGGGTCTCTCGACCCAGCATTCAGAGCATACAAGTCAAAGCACAAGCGGAAGCTTAACATGTCTGGGTACAGACATCTATAAATGAAAAAGGCTGAGAAGCCTGACTATCTACCAGATCCTGGCGAGGGCACAAGATCGTAGCTGAGATAACAAGCTAAAACGTTCAAGTCCACGCAGAACTACTAGTGAGACTGAAGTCTCTCTGCAAAAAAACATAAAATAGGCAAACGTAAGTACAAATGTACCCAGCAAGACTTACATCGGAACTAACTACATATGCATCATTATCAACAAAGGGGATGTTGGGGTTTAACTACAACAAGCCAGCTTTGATTCGGTGGCTATCTTGAACTACGACTGCAAGTAACTCTTTGAGGTGGCGCACACGAGCCCACATATTCACCATATCAATACACCACTATGGATCCGCTCCCGTCTCCCTACGAGAACGCCATCCATAGCACTCGCGCTTATCTTGCGTATTTTAGAGTATCCACTTTCACTGTATAGGCAACCCAGAAGTCCTTTACCGCGGACACGGCTATTCGAATAGATGATGTTAACCCTGCAGGGGTGTACTTCTTCATACATGTTTCCACTACTTAGCGTCTGCACACGACATGTGCTCGGCAGACTTCAAGCGAAAGCTGATGTGGGTGTAGACCACGACCTACCTAAACACTCAAGTCTCTAGTCCAGGTTTATCGCCTATTCAGGTTCCATCCGTAGGGAGTCCGGCCGAGGTTTCCACATACGGCCCCGAACGATGTGTGCAGGGTTTTCGAGACACCAAACGGGCGCCCGGTACACCGTGCCACGTGCCTACCACATCACAGCCCACCCCTCGGGTCAGCGCTGCTCACGGCCTCCAGCATACTACAAACACCAAAAATTACTTGCAACTCCTGGGCAGAGGACTAGGGTGGTTAAGAAGTCGAGCGGGGTCATATTTCAGGGCCCAATGCATGGTAGTAGCTGTTTCATGGATCACAAACACAGAACTCAGTTCCCGAGGACGGCTTTAATGAGACAACCCACCATATACTCCTACATGGCCTCTCACCGCTACCTTTACCAAATCATGTTCACACACTTAGCTCACACACAATAGGACATGTTCATCACCATTCTAATTCATTCCCGATGAATCAGACCTGACTCAATCTAAGTAGTAGCAGGCATGACAAACAAGCATGAATGAGTAGGTACAACAGGTCTCAAACAACTCCTACTCATGCTAGTGGGTTTCTTCTATTTACTGTGGCAATGACAGGTCATGCAGAGGAAAAGGGGTTCAACTACCACAGCAAGTAACAGATGAATCGTTGTTGTCCTAATGCAGTGAAAGAGAGCAGGAGCGAGAGAGTCAGATTGTATCGGAATGAACAAGGGGGTTTTGCTTGCCTGGCACTTCTAAAGATAGTATATTTCTTCATCGGTGTCATCGAACTCATCATCGGTACCACGCCTATCGAGAGGGGACAAATATCGGCAAACAGGAAAATACACAATAAATGCAATGGATAATATGATGCATGAACATGACATGGCAATATGATGTGGTTTGAGCTAATGCAACTAGCAACAGATTATATGGAGTTGGTTTGAATCCAAGATTCAAATTCAAACTCCATATGTGAAGGTTTAAATGCCATTATAAGATTTGGCCTAAACAGTAGTCATAAGTTGTTCTATCATTCATGAAACTAGTACAGATGGATAGATTGGATTTTTTTGATCATTTTTCATCTATAAATTATTTCATTCTGATTTACGGTTGAATTTATATGAATTTTTGAAGTTTAGGGTATTTTCTGAAAATAAATAAATCATTTAGATTTATTTAAATTCCAGAAAAGGCTTTGTGACGTCAGAGTGACATCATCACTATGTCAGCAAGTCAAAGGCGCTAGCCCAGGTCAAACCTGACCATTTGGGCCCACTAGTCAGTGACTCGGTGCTGCCTAGGGTCACAGACACGTGGGATCGGGTCAACGGACAAGTCAGCACAGTCAACTCCGACGCGTGGGTCCTGCTGTGTTATAAACTAATCAAAACAAGAAATAAACCCGGTGTTAATTAGGCGTGGGGCCCAGCTGCCTGTGTCACTGGAGGGTTTAATTAGTGGGTCATTAGCCACTAATGATGCCCACGTCACCGCCGCCGGTGCTAAGTAGGATGCGGCGGCGCTTCTCGTCCGGGCGACTCCGGCGACAAGAGCGTGCACGGCTGGGCTCTATGGGTGCAGCGCGACGAGGCGCGTCGGGTGGTGGCATCGAGGCGGCTGGAAGTGGAGTGAAGCGATGGCAGCAGCGACAAGCGCGGCGGCCGAAGTTCGGATGGGATCAGGTTCGGCGTTACACGGCACTGCAAGATCAGCTGAGGGGCTCTACGGGTTCCTCGGGTCACCAGGAGCACGCCGTTGCAATGAACGCAAGTGCAGGAGCTCAGGAGCGCGGGGCTCGCCGGCCATGGCGGACGGCAAGCTACAGCCATGGCGGTGCAGCTAGCTAGGGGATGGACCAGAGAGGGAGAGGTGAGGGGAAATACTCCGGGGCTCACAGCGAGGTCGAAGAGCAGCTCGATGGTCTCGGGGAGGCGTCGGAGACGGCGAATCGACCGCGGCAATCGCCGGATAGATGCGGCGATGAAGGTGGCAGGGATGACGCTGCGGTGCGCCCGGCGTCACGTGGGTTGGTGGAGACGAAGAGGAAGGCGCGGCAGTTCTTCTGGAAGCATCAGCGAGGCGAGGGGTGGACAATGGCCGCGGTGGTGCTCGTCGGTGCTCTCGGGTGCTCATGGTAGAATGCGGGAGAGATAGAGCAGAGGAGGAGGAAGGGTCCAGAGCGAGAGGGGGGATCAGGGGGGTGTCGTGGCGTCTCCCAGAGGCGTCCAGGCATCGAGGGGGAGCGGCAAGCAGGAGGTGGCCGGGGCGCGTGGCCGCGCGCACGGGGCACACGCCCGGCGTCCTTCTGTCGCGAGGAAGACGACAGGGGGAGGCCAGTGGGCTGGGCCGCACAGTGCTGGACCAGCACAGGAGCTGGGCCGGTTGGTAGGTGCCAGGTTAGTCCTTCTCTCTCTTTCTTTTATTTTTCTTTTCTATTTCTATTATTTTGTTTTGATTTAGTTTGGAAACTAAACCATTTTAAAACTTTCTATAAATTTTTGTGTGAGCTCAGAGAGCTAGTCCAAGGTCACATGCAAACTTACAAAATATTTGAACATTATTTCTTATATAACAGAAATAATTCCAACCCAAATATATTATTGATTTAAATCAAAGGCCCAAAATAAATTATTTCTGTGACTCCAAAAATATTGGTTTGAATTTCACCTCATGCCAATATTTTCACAGAATAACAGGACCATTTTCTTGGACTCATTTGATGAGATTTAAATGTTGGTTATTTTTAGAGGTTTTCTGAGGCTTTTGAAAATTCCTCAATTCAAATTTGATTTTGAATTTAAACATGAGGCTCACATGGAAGCTAGCATAGATCAGACCAGAATTAGGGATGTGACAATGTGGATCTTTTTCAATCTGTAGTCGAGGTCTTGGTTCAAAGAGGAAAGAAGGGTGCGGTGGGCTAGAGCAAGAATCTAGGACATGGTTCAATGAGTAAAGGAGGGACGGAAAGTAGTATAGACTGGCTATCTAGCCACTTTGTTGGTCGAAAAGGGAAAAGGGGGGTAACCCAGTACACACATCTGTAAGGAACCGATCTCTTTGTTGAAAAGGGGAAGAAACTGGGGGGTCGGGTAGTTTGTGCAGGACTAGATTTGCTGCCCTCACATAGGAAAAAGGTTCAAAGAGAACAAATATGGGACCAACGCATATATGCTGCTTGGATACAACTCTGCATCACCCATTTATATGTGTGGACGCACATGGTGCTGACATGTCCCATACAGCTATTTTGCTGTTGTTAATCTAAGAATGCCGCCGGAAAATTGAAGCAATGCCACTGTTAAAAGTAAATTACATTTTTTAACGAATGTTGTTTTAAGAGAATGTCTGTGTTAATATGAATCAATGCAACTGTTTTAGAAATGCTACTATCCTACTTTGTTTTCCATCCAAGATAAGTTAGATGCTTCTTTCTGTCATCGGTTGTTTCATCCTCCTTTATCGGCAAGTAATTGTTTCCTTTTTTGCCTCTGTTAAAAAAGGGGTATCTATTCAACTTGTTGCTATTGCGACATTTTGCTTTGCTACTCAAAACACTTTGCTTGATTTCAGTGCAACCGCACAAAACAAGATTGGATTTCCTATTCGTGTTGGCATATTCGTACATGATCTTGTGTGCGTCATGACAGGTTGGTACTTGCCTTCATCCACATGATCATGCACTGTGTTTTGAGATGTTCTTCTACTTGTATTGGTACTGTTTTAAATAAATGTTGAATTGAAGCTATTGTATTGCTCTCTTTTCCCATTAAGTAGCGAACAAAAATGGTACCAAC
The DNA here is from genome assembly GCF_018294505.1 of Triticum aestivum. Lineage (NCBI taxonomy): Eukaryota > Viridiplantae > Streptophyta > Magnoliopsida > Poales > Poaceae > Triticum > Triticum aestivum. The sequence continues at coordinate 228,950,863 of NC_057798.1, forward strand.
CCAGAAATGATGCTTGTTGCTCTGTTACAACAAACTCTGCATCACCCCCTTTATAAGTAGATGGAAGCACATGGTGTTGTTGCGCCCACTCTCCCCTGGAATTGTTTATGATTTTTGTTAATCTAATGCCGCTGGTAAATTAAGCAATGCCACTCTCAGAATTAACTACTGAATCTTATTTCAAAACTGCAACACTTGTTAGGGATTGGCGGGATTACCATTTTTGTGGCCGCATGTTTCATCCTCCTTTATTAGCCAGTAATTGATTCCTTTTTGCCTCTGTTTAAATAGGGATATCTATTCAACTTGTTGCTATTGCGACATTTTGCTTTGCTACGCGAAACACTGCTTGATTTCAGTGCAACTGCACAAAACGATATTGGATTTCCTATGCGTGTTGGCAGATTCGTACATTATCTTGTGAGCGTCATGACAGGTTGGTACTTGCCTTCATCCACATGATCGTGCAGTGTGTTTGAGATGATGTGATGCTTGTATTGGTACTGTTTTAAATAAATGTTGGATTGAAGCTATTGTATTGCTCTCTTTTCCCATTAAGTAGTGAACAAAAATGGTACCAACCCAGACATGATGCTTGTTGCTTTTTTACAACAAACTCTGCATCACTCCCTTTATAAGTAGATGGAAGCACATGGTGTTGTTGCGCCCACTCTCCCCTGGAACTATTTATGCTTTTCGTTAATCTAATGTCGCTGGTAAAATTAAGCAATGCCACTCTCAGAATTAATTAACTACTGAATCTTAGTTCAAAACTGCAACACTTGTTAGGAATGGTACTATCCTGCTTTGTAGTTCTTTCTACATGTTTAACCAAGGTATTGTTAAGATAATGTCTCTGTTAAAATGAATCAGTTGCATTGTTTTAGGAATGGTACTTTTCCGCTTTGTCGTTCTTTATACATGTTGAAACAAGGCATTGTTAAGATAATGTCTCAGTCAATATGAATGAATCACACTGATGGAGAATTGCTACTCTCCTGCTTTGTTTCCCATTAATATAAGGTAGATCACAAGATGCTTTTCTTCTGGGGGTACAAGTCATCAACCGTTATTTCTCAGTAATTGTTTCCCTTATACCTATTGTTGCTTACAGGGATATCAAAATTAAAGCTCGGTTTTATTCTGACTTCGATTTTAGTTGAACTGCGCAAAAGGAGCCAATGTGTCCAAGGCAAACTGTTGCATTACTGGGTCTAGTTGGTCGTTCCACTTTGCAAAAAGAAGCAGTCACTGTTTGCGCTACATTACAGAATGAATGATCGAGCAGCTTTACAGAGTATTATTAGACGCTGGTGACATGACTAGTCTACAGAGAGCATTGGCAATTCTACAACACGTGGAGTGCACTGGGCAAAACGTGCCCAAACAAGTACAAGAAGCTACGATAGGACTCCACGATCATAGGCATTACATATTTTGAATGGGAAAAGCTTGTCAAAGTTTAATCATTGATGTTGGCAAGAAGATGTTAGTTTAATATATTGGAATTGGAAAACCTTGTCAAAATTTGCTCATTGATGTTAGCCAGAAGACATGCATTTGATATTTTTGAGTGGGACGCCCTTGCTGTGAGCAGCGTCTATTGTTTTTTCCTATTCCCGTGTTCAGTTTGGAAGTAAATAGTTACTCTGCTGAGATATTCCTGTGTTAAGAGTTTGTTCTGAATATTGTCTATGTAATGCCAGGCCTTGTGTTTGATTGCAAAGTTGATCTTGGAATGTTGTGTCATGCGGCATCACGAGCTGTTCACCGTGCCTCCTCAGAATAATGCTTCGTATTGTTTTGCATGTCGATCTAATGCCAGTGATTTGCTTGTTAAGAAGATCATCCTCTTCTGTTGTTTCCGTGCTTAATTAGTTAATCGTCTTATGTTTCATTCATAGCCTATACGACAAGTCGGGTAGGTTAGACGTGAAACCATATGATCTTCCGACCAACTCATGATATTAGGTTGTGATTGGATCGTTGTTTTCCAACCAAAACCGCTTGTAAAACTGACGCTTGTAAATAAAAGCAGATGGTCTCGGGCAAAGCGCTTGGTTGGTCGATTTCGACTAGTAAAATATTGGAAGTACTTCACACACGATAAAAACGTTGAACGACACTCGGACAATTGCTAATCCAGCCGTTAGCTGCTATTTCAGCCTTGCCCATGGATGGCATGATACGCACGTCGTGCATGTATCGTCTGGTGATGTCGTCCATATAGCAGTGCTCGTAAAATATACACTAGTCTCTCAAATTACACGCGTAACCCACCAGTTTTACTTACAGACCTCGGGCCCTTGGTTTCATTACGCCTATATTTTATGCGTTGTTTCCGATGACGAGTAAATTACACTTGTATGTTAATACAGGTTTGAAATAAACCAGAGCTCCCAAGCGTGGCCTTACCATTTCATGCTGTCTCAGTTTCTCGAAGGTGCTCATAGGTGATAGGTGTCTGATGATCCTGGCTTCCTGAATGAGCAGCGGGCGTTGTATCAAACCATCCATAGGGCCCGCGAGGCCCTCTTTGTCGTCCTTCGAGTTGTTGCGCTCACCGTGGCACCGAGCATTGTTAACATCATCAACGAACATGAGGATTCAGGAGATGACTTTATTTTTGACTGGATGACACTAGGGACCCACTAGGGCCATAGCCGTACGTACACAAGTGCCTCCTTATTATGTACAACTATATTTTTTTTGCTTCCTCCTGGTTTCCTGACATCACGGTCCCACACCATTGTCAACCTATGTAGTTAATATAAACAAGAGAATTGCACAAGGTGTGGCCGATAGCTGGGACCAAGCAGCTCGAACAGTATTTGTGTTTTTGAGGCGTGAGCACTGCAGAGTTTTTCTTGGCGATGATTTCATTGTTGTTGTTGTTTAGAGGAGGAGCAGGGTATTAACTGGGCGGGCTGTGGCCCGTCTAGCCCAGGCCAGATATCCAGCCCAGATATTAATTTTTTCAATATGAAAATGGCTAGCCCAGCTATGCGTTTTTTGAGGAATACCCAGGCAAGGTCCACTTGTTATTCTCCGCCCCGCTGGGCTGCAAATCTTTCCTAGGAGGGATGCATTAGGCTTAACAGGAAAATGGGCTTTAAAAAATAATAAATGGGATGTAATTATAAAAACTAGGCAGTAACTATAAAAAATGCACCAAACACGAAATTAGTTTATAAAATATTATCTATGGATTTTGAAAATCTTAAATTTTCATTGTTGCGCGTGCAATGTTTCGTTGGATTTTTACGTAATACAAATTTATATTTAATCTGACTAGAAATTTTGGGATAAAAATATTCCAGATCCCATCAAATGTGGGAAATTTTATTGAATTATGTCTTCAATGGTTGGTTGAAATTATTAATCATTGTCCTAGCTAGAAATTGGGATGTACTTTTAACAAACTGTAAATGGGTTGTAGTAAATTCCATTAGAATTCAAAAATGGTTGTACATTCTTACAAATCACAAATGGGCTATAAGTTCTCTGCCACACACTTGTGGGCCTACTAAGTTGACGCGTCCCCTAAAAAATAAGTTGACACGTATGCAAGGCTTTGTCAACTTATTGTAGTCAACACACGGTTCTAGCAGCAATGGCCATTGGATGTCTATCCAACGGATGTCGTGCTTCTTCTTCAATCTCGGATATTCTTAGCTTGGGCTGCCCAAAAAATGTTTCCTCCCCTGACTTCTGGGGTGCACCATTTCGGAGGCTGACCTGTGGGCCTACTAAGTTGGCGCGTACCAAGGGCTTTGTCAACTTAGTCAATATAAACGATTCTAGCTTCAGTGACCGTATGATGTCCATCCAACGGCCGTAGTGCTTCTTCAACCTCTGGTCTTCTTGCTCCAGCCGCCCAAAGCAGCAGCGGTCGTGCCGCCTGCTCCTGCCTCCTGTGGCCGGCTGTGCTGCCGCGGAGGCCTCACCACCCCCATACTACTCCCACCGCTGGCCAGGCCATCCCTCCACTCACCCACACCCCCTGTTATTCTGCGGCAACGGCAGCCTCACACCGCAGCCGAACCAGTGAACCCTCATACTCCTCTTTGTGCGGGCTTCCACTGTTGCGTCTTCCCTGGCTCCGCGTCGTCCCCTTCCTAGGACTCGCCGTTATCAACCGCCCTAGTGCTCTCGGTGCGGCATGGTCAACGTGGTCAACGTGGTCAACCACCGACTTCCATCGGAAGAGTACTGTACATGGAGAGGCTGACAGTTGGGTCCACAGCAGCCGCAAGGAAGTGCCTCCTTATTGCGTGCAAAATAATTATTCCTCCACCTAACAGCAGGGACCCACCGGACGGGCCACCTTATTTCGCAAAAAAAAGTTCCCCCGCTGTCATCTCGGACCCACCGGAAGTGCCTCCTTATTACGCACAAAAAAATGAATACTCCCCCTACTAGCTGGGACCCACCTTGGTTGGAGGCTGACTTGTGGGCCTACTAAGTTAACATGGATGGAGGTCTTTGTCAACTTAGTCAATATGAACGATTCTGGCTCCAGTGACCGTACGATGTCCATCCAACGGCCGTAGTGCTTCTTCAACCTCTGGTCTTCTTGCTCCAGCCGCCCAAAGCAGCGCCGGTCGTGCCGCATGCTCCTGCCTCCCGTGGCCGGCTGCGCTGCCGCGGAGGCCTCACCGCCCCCTGCTATTCCCACCGCTGGCCAGGCCCTGCAACGACGGCAGCCTCACACCACAGACGAACCAGTGAACCCTCGTACTCCTCTCCGTGCAGGCCTCCACTGTCGCGTCTTCCCCGGCTCCGTGTCGTGCCCTTCCTAGGCCTTGCCGTCGTCCACCTCCCTGGTGCTCTCGGTGCGGCGTGGTCAATGTGGTCAAGGAACGACTTCCAACGGACATGGACTGTACGTGGAGAGGCTGACAGCTAGGTCCATGGTCGCAGCAAGAAAGTGCCTCCTTATTACGCGAAAAATAATGATTCCTCCACCTGACAGCAGGGACCCACCGGATGGGCCACCATGTTTTGCGAAAAAAACATTTCCCCCTGACTGCAGGGACCTACCACCTACATCTTCGCACGCAAGGAAGTGCGTCCATATTACGCTCAAAAAAATGATTTGCCCCTTGACTGCTGGGACCCACTAGCTACATCTTCGCACGCAAGGAAGTGCGTCTGGGAAAAAAATCATTTGCCCCCCTGACTGCTGGGATCCACCAGCTACATCTTCGCACGCAAGGAATTGCCTGACAGTCAGGACCCACCTGGTCGAAGCGTACGTAGCGTTGTCATTCTGGTCGCGGACGTGTACGTACATACTGGTCGATGTAGAGGCGTGCACGTGTCGTAGTAAAGGTGCGCACATAGCATGTACATGTACGTACAGCGTCCAGGGTGCAAGAAAGTAAATACAGTCATGTACGTACATACGGGCGGGGTCTCGAACGCCTACTCGCGCATACATACGGCCAGGGCTTGTGTACATGGCTGGGTCGGGACAGAGAAACTGCATTGTCGTCGTGTTCATGGGGAGGCAACGGAATGCGTCGTGTTCATGGGGAGGCAACGGAATGCGTTGTGTTCATCGGTAGGCAACAGAACGCGTGGGAGCCAACCGACTTGGATGGAACAGGTGATGGGAACAAGGCCTGGCATACCGCAGAACGGAGGAAACGGCCTTGTGTTCGACCGGCCACGTTCAAAACGGGATCCTGTTCATTAGGAGGGGTCTGGTGTACCGCGAAACGGAAGAAACAGACCTCCTACGGTCGAAATGGGGGTCCTGTTGATTGGGAGGGGTGTGGCATACCGCAAAACAGACGAAACAGACTTGTGTTGGAGCGCTACGGTCGAAACGGGGGTCTTGTTCATCGGGAGGGGTGTGGCGTACCGCAAAACGGGACTCCACGAGATACTATTCATCTCCACCGTCGACCTCCTCCAGCCTTCACGGGCTACTGTTCATCCACGGTCGACCTCCTCCAGCCTCCACGGGCTCCTGTTCATCCAGCCTCGACCGCGCGCTACTCCAGCGGCTACTGTTCAACCACCCCTCTCCACGGCCTCCTGTTCAACCACCGCTCCACGGGCTACTGTTCATCCACCCCTCCACCGTCTACTGTTCATCCAGCCCTCCACAGGGTCGTCATGTTCATCCAGCCCTCCACGGGGTCCTGTGCATCCAGCCCCAACCGGCTCGATCGATCGGGGTCCTGTTCATCCAGAGGCAACGCCACGGGGTCCTGTTCATCCACCCCAACCGCTCACGGTTCATCCAACCCCCCCACCCCCCATGCAACGCTCACTTTTCATCCAGAGGCAGCATTGATCGGCTTCAGTTAACAACCATCGATCGATCGGGTTCAGTTAATAGCCATCGATCGATCGCTCGGGTTCAGTAACGCGTAGCCTGCAGTGCAATTGCTCGGGTTCAGTTAGATCCCAACGCCTCGCTCGGGTCCAGTTAGAGCCAATGCCTCGCATACACGCGCGTACGTGTACGAGAGAAACGCGCATCACTCGGCCCCCGACCACCCACCATAACCGGGAACTCCCCAAAATTTTCCTCGCCCTCGCTTCTACCACGATTTTTTCCGTCATGGACGGCCCAAAGAATGTCATGCAGCTGCGTCTCCGGCCCGCCCAGGATGAAAAGCCCATTTTCTGTCATGATTTTTTTTCATAGAAGTAGGAGCCCACCACATCTATGATGATACCGGGTTTTGTCACAATTATCGTCATAGAAGTGTCATAAGTATGACAGAAAAAAAATCCGTTCGACCCAAAATGTCACAAATGTGTCTTTTTTTTGTGCTTGTTTCTTTCTGCTGCCAAGTTGTGCATCAGTAGTGGAGCTCATTTTTAAAGTAGGCTGGCATTTGCTCATAGATAATTATGATCTGTTATTTCTCAGGGACAACCAAGATAAAGAATCCGGACTCCGGCTCGATTTCGGCTTCTATGGTATTTCTGTGTGCCTTGACCCCGGCTCCATGCTTATTAATCAATTTAGCGAGCTTTAGGGCTTCGAAAGTTTTCATTTGGAGGAGCATGAGTTTTTGTCCAAGATGGAGTCCAAATACGAACTACATTATGTCTGATTCTTAAATATAATTCTCTCAATTCTTGCATGAACATTTTGGTGCCCTCTTTTTGGGGTTGAAGATTGGCAATGCATGTGAACTATATTTTTTAAAGCAACACTATTATGGAAGAAGTTTTGCTCCATTTTTAGTTCCACTTGATCAGTAGCCTGTTTGTTCTCACCTCATCATTTTTGTTTCTTCTGTAAATTAGTGGCATCATTATGTGGCACTAAATTAGTGGTCTTCTATTTGTGTTGTGAACCCCAATATGGCATCTAACTAGTCGCCATGATCCACACATTAACTGGATTTATTTCATGATAATATGATATCAACTGCCTTTTCTTTAGGATAAGGTGACACCTAATAAGGATCTATAGAACAACAGAGATGATAAGAAGAGACGACCTTTTGGGGTTATGGATATGAACAACAACAGAGCTTATGAGGCCGAAGAGTGCTTCAGTGGTGTCTTTTGGTTCTTGAAGCCCTGCACTTTCTTGGTGGAGCAGCAAAATAATCCAAAGGCTTTAAAGCTACTACACTTCATGTAGTTAGGATCGATTCTTTGTTTCGGTTTGAAATACCCCAAGTTCCTCCTATTTGATTGATTCATCTAATGGACATTCTGTCAGGCAAATAAAGAGAAAGCATATGTATTGTTATCAATGAAGCCATCCATACAGGTCAATATATTAATAATCCCATATGTGGAATTCAATATATAGAGGAATGTTATTGTTCTGCTAATCGGTTGTTTGACCAAATGTACTACAAATGATGTTATTATTGATCAGGATACAGATAATTGTTATTGTTCTTCATTGTAGTGAATGATATACATCCCAATTATTGAGATGATGAAAGTACTATTGAGGAATTCGTCTCTGACTGAAAGGAGTTGCCGAGGAAGAAGGGACAAATAAATCACTTGATGTCCTACCGTTTCATATTCCACTCTAGGCGGGCCAGCCCAAGACAATGGCTCACACATAAGTCTAAGTGGCACAGAAATACTCTTCCTTTTAAGTACACACAAAAAAAATTGATAGGAACACTACTTACTTAAAAAAGTATAACTCATCCTTAACTGGTTTTATACATGGTGTTAAGTATACCTATGTTCTTAGGCAAAAAGATATGTACTTTCCTATACAAAGGGTCTAAATTCAAAGATTGTACTTTTTATATAGAGGGGTCTAAATTCTTACTGTGTATTTGCTCAAACAAAAGATTACTGAAAAATACACATATTTCTAACACGACGTGGTTTTGAACGAGGCTCTATGCTACAAAAAAAATTGTACATGTTATTGTAGACAACAAACCTATATTCAACTAAACAACTGATACATATTTATTATTTTCAATGCGCATATGTATTCGACGTGTCTCTGCATCATTTAGTGCAACGGGTCACAGAAAGCATTGTTCATGGGCTGAGATAAGCGATCTTATGGGCCACTACTGCTTCATATTCTACTCCAAACAAGTCACACACAACATCGTTCTTGGGCTGGGCTAGGTGGCATATGGACCTCTCACAAGCTTGTGCATCCAAAAGCACAACACAAAGAGGGTTTTTTTCTCCTGCACATGGAAAATAAAAGCTTAGTGCAAACGATGTTAAAAAACCCTTAATTGGTATTTACATCTTATACAAATATGTTTTTTTAACTTAGATTTCTCGTCGTGATAATCGGCTAAAACAATGCTTCCTTAGCTAGTTCATGTTATACAAATACACTTTTTATTCAAACTCGAATTTCACAACGTGCAACGTGGTAAACATATTTTCAACATGGCATGGTTTAAAATGGGCTTTCTACTACCGATGTCAAATATGTTCTTACAAAATGAAACTATTTTTGTTGACAACATGGTTTTAGTGGGTCTCTGCGCCATTTGGCGCAACGGATCAACTAGTATAGCAGAAGATGGGCATGGGCACCGAAGGCCTGCCATGGGGCCCACAAGGCAGGGGTCGCGCCCAGGGGGGTAGGGCGCACCCCCACCCTTGTGGCTTCCTGGTAGGGCCCCTCTAGTACTTTCTTCACCCAATATTTTTTATATATTCCAAAATAATTCTTCGTAAAAAATTTGGACTTTTGGAGTTGTGCAGAATTGGTCTCTTAGATTTGCTCCTTTTCCAGCCCAGAATTCCAGCTGCCAGCAATCTCCCTCTTCATGTAAACCTTGCAAAATAAGAGAGAAAAGGCATAAGTATTGAACCATAATGTGTAATAACAACCCACAATGCAATAAATATCAATATAAAAGCATGATGCAAAATGGACGTATCAACTCCCCCAAACTTAGACCTTGCTTGTCCTCAAGCGAAAGCCGATATCGAAAAATATGTCCACATGTTTAGAGATAGTGGTGTCGATAAAATAAAATACGAACATGAGGGCGGGAATCATGATCATCTTTTAGAACAACAACATATATTGTCATATAATTTCTTATGCTAAAGTAACAACTCATTCACAAGGTAAAGTATGAATCAAAAACTTCATTAGAAACTAACAAACTATGATCTCAGTCATTGAAGCAATTGCAATTTGTCATAACATCAGAAAGAGCCAATGCACGAGCTTTTCAGCAAGTCCACATACTCAACTATCATTTAGTATTTCATAATTGCTAACTTTCACGATACTTATGGGTTCAAAGCCTCAGTCAGACACAGAGAAAGATAGAGGCTTATATTTTAGCCTCCCAACCTTTCACCTCAAGGGTAATGTCAACAATAATACTTTATGATAACCTACATCTCAGTGGATATATATATAGGGTGGGACTATTTAGGAAACCCCCCCCTATAGTTCCTAAATAAGCTTATTTAGGAACCACCCCTCCTAACCTGTTTCTCTTGCCAAAGGGAGCTAGCGAGGGAGCGAGCGGCGCGGTAGCGACGCGAGGGAGCGAGCGAGCTCGGATCTGCAGGCCATGGCACAAACCCGCCACCGTGCGCTGCCACCTAACCCAGCCACCTCGCTCGCGAGCAACCACGGTCCCCTGCTGGATAAAAAGCGCTGGAAAAGCAAACTAAATCCCCAAATCCAGCACCATCGCCACCCATCTCCTTCCTCGCCACCACTATCTCTTCCCTCTGCATGCTAGGCGGACCACTGCCCATCCTCTCACCCCACCGCCTACCGCCATATCCCTGCACCACCTCCCAACCCGACGACCATGGTATTTGGCCACCACGAGCACTGCTACCACGGCGAGCAGGACAGCCACAACTCCTTCCTGAGCAGATCGACCCCGCTGCTCTCCTTGGCACTCCTGCCATCCATGGTCTTCCCAATGGCCCAGGAGGTGGGCGCCATGGATTCCGGCAACAGGCCTCCCTGGGACCCCCGTGCCTTCCCTCTCCTCGCCTCCTTCCTCATCGGGAAACCATCCATGGGATTCGAAGGTCCACGCCATCGATTGGATCCAGCAGAGGCTCGCGAGATCCAGTGGAGGCCCTGCGCCCTGTGGCACTCCTCCCCCTTTCCAATCAACGGCCATGGCCACATCTCTAGTGCCTCTTCACCAGTCAACGAGAAAAGCATCTGTCGTTCCCCTCCTTTCCTCGTGTAGGTGTTGGTCGCTCTTACCAATGGCCGTTGCAGCAGTTATCAGATAGGTGGGCGGGAGGGGGCCTTTTGGGTGGCGCACACGGGGGAGGTTGCTGATCGCGGCACACCGCCGGGGTGGGCCGGGGTGGCGCACCGGCAGCCATCGTCGCCAGGCCCAAGGACTCAGCGCTGGCTCTCCCGCCCGAGAACTCCATCACCTCCTCTGCTCCACCCATCTCTTCCTCTACCATCGGCTAGGGTGACCTGATTCATCGCAAGCACGGACGGATATACTCCAACGCAGCTTGTCTGATCCACAAGTGCTCTCCTCCACGTCGTGCTCCACCCGTCGCGAGCCATCACCGTTGGCTTCGCCGACCACGGGCTCCCCTACATCATCCCCCCACATCGCCTTCGACCAGGGACTCATCACCTGCGCCGGATCCGCCGCCCACCAGTGCCTCCAGGATTGGCCGGCCCTCGCCCTCCGCCTCCAATGAGGCCTACTCCTCCGGCCTCCGGCTCAAGGGGCGATTAATTTTGCTAAACAAAACTGTTGTTGCCTTCGGGTGCGTGGGGTTGCAGAGTTAGTGAACTAAAACTATAGCAGTTGACTTATTATTAGATTAGCAGTTGACTTATGTTACTGTAGCCGTTAGTTTCTTTAGAAGTTACTATCATTTTTAGGTGGAGCAGTTAATCCATGATAATGTAGCAGTTAACTATTAAAAAGGTGAAAAAAGCTTTTACTTAAGTAAACAAGGAAGTTAGTGTTTTGTGACGTGTCAGTCAAGTGCACGAAGTGCAATAGTTAAGTGTTTCAAAACTATAACAGTATAACAAAGTTTTTTATACTGTTAGTCCAATTTTTATTGCATATGGCAGTTAAGTGGGTGAGTTGTGGAAGTTAACTTGAACACTTAAATGCCATGCGCACTCGAGCAGTTAGCGTGACCTTGGAAAAAAATAACGAAACAAAAAAAGTTGATATCTTCAGTCAAGCAGTTCACTAGTTCTGCCGTAGTCCCAGCAGTTAGCTATTTCAGGCCCCGCGATTGGAATGACCCAAGGAAAAATAAAAAAATCAGTACCTTCAGTCATGTAGTTAGCTTGTTGTTAACTACCACAATCCCCAACAGTTAGCTATTTCAATATCGACAGTTAGCTTCATTTGGAAAAAACCGAAAAAAACAAAAAAAAAATGTGTCTTAAGTCATGGTAGTTAGCTTTGTCATCATACGTCAGTTAGCTATTCTAGTCGAGTAGTTAGCTTGTTCACAACAGTTAACTAGGTGTAATTAACTTTCGCAATCTGTGGAGTTAACTTCTGAAAAATTGCGGCAGTTAATGTGACCCGTGCAAAAAAGGAATTGTTTTCTTTTTGCATATTCGGTCCGGCAGTTAACTTGGTGTACTATCGCAATCCCAAAAGTTAGCTATTTCAATCCCGGCGGTTAGCTCGAACCCCAAAAAATGAAAAAAACCTAGGTCCGATAGTTAACTTGGTGTGCAATCCCGACAGTTAGCTATTTCAGTCCTAGCGATTAGCTTGACCCGGAAAAAAAGAATGAATTTTTTAAGTATTTTTGGTCCAACAGTTAACTAGGTATTAACTGCCCCGATCTTCAGCAGTTAGCTATTTCAGTTCTAGCAGTTAACTTGAACTGGGAAAAAAAGAATAAAAGAAAAAAATTAGTTTATTCCGTATGGCAGTTAGCTTGCTCAGCATGGGGCAGTTAGGTATTCTACTCGAGCAGTTAGCGCGTACTGTAGCAGTCGGGCAAAAAATGTCAAAAAATTATGTTAGTTTTTAGAAAACTGCTCTTAAACCGTAGCAAATGTGAAAATGTGTTATATATGCCAAAGTTCGAGCTAATCGATAACTTTCTAATGGTATATCATATGCATCGTTCCAATAATTTTTTAAAAAATTCCTTTCACAAAAACATTGAAAACTCGTTTGATGGATTTTCAGTTTTTTTTTATTTTCTTTAAAAACCGAGTCGATTTTGGGAAACGGTCAACATCAGTTTTTTTGCTCCTCTTCAATAGCTATCCAACGGTATATCATATGCATCATTCCGATGAACGGTTCAATAATTATGACTAAAAACAATGCAAAAAAAAACAGTGCCAGAAAAAGTCCGCCCGACAGTTAACTAGTATAGGTTGCATAGTTAGTTGTCTATTCTCGGGCAGTTAGGAAGGGTTTCTGAATAGCTTATTCAGGAATGGGTTGCAGAATAGCTAGGATATATATATATATACCCTTTTTGAACTGACGGTGTCAGGTGGTTGTACTGATGTTTTCGAAGCGCTTGAACTGATGCTTTCAGTTGTGTTTAAAAGATCGTCTTCTTTAGTTCAAAAACGTTTTGTAATTTTTTTTGTCGGAACGGGGCGTGTAATATATCGTTGGAAAGCTCTTGAGAACTATATTTCAAGTATATTGAACGTTTTTGCAAAATCATTATGGTTTAAGATCAGTTTTGAAAAACCCGTTTTTTTAACCAAAAACGTGAATCGTATTTTGGACTCAATTTTCAAACGGCTTGTTGGAATTGAGAAACTAAGATGGCGTTGAAAATCTGGTGAAAATCCGCATCTTCTATATATGTATTGTTTTTTCTAATTCTATATGATTTAAAAGTAATTTGAAAAACGGTGAAATTATGGGTGAAACGTATTTTCGTGATTTTTTGCAAAAGGTTTGTCAGATTGACGCAAATGATACGGCGTTGGAAAGCTATGGAAAATGTGCAACTTTTTTGTATAGAAATGTTTTTCTAATTCCTTATAGTTTAGAAATGAATTTGAATACGGTCAAATTTGATTTTGAACGCGATTTTTTTAAAAAGTTTGTCGAAATATGGCAAATAATATACCGTTGGATAGCTATCGAAAATGCGAAACTTAGTCATGTTGAACGTTTTCTATACTTCGCAACCGTTTAAGAGTAATTTTGAATACGGCATGACGGATCCTGCTGTTTTCTCGTCTGAAAAACGGAGTAGTCGTACTGATATATGTGTATGTTTGTACTGAGCTATTTTTTGTAGAGTAATTTTGAATGATTCCGACAAAGGGTACTTGTACTGATGCTTGCATGTGTTTGTACTAAGCGTGTTTTCACTAACTAGACTTTGCTCTGCTTTTTGGGTAATATTTTTCTCGTAAGTTTTCAACGGTTTACTGTATCGTCACCCCTGTACTTGTATGGTTTGTATCATCGAACTGAATGATATTTTGTTTAAAAAAGAAAATGTGTTTGTTTTGTTGTTTTTTAAGTTAAAATTTTTTTGACAACGTTGTTCTGAACTTCTCTCGTTTTACGACTTGTACTGAGGTACTTACTAAGCAGGATTTTCATGGGGTTTCTATTTTTGCTTGAACTTTACAATTTGAATTTCTGCCATTTTTTTATTCCGAACGGACCACAGTTTTTACCTCGTACTGAGGTACTTATTACGCCCGAACTGGGGTGGTTGTCGCGTGTCTCGGCGTGTTTAACTCGATGATATTTTTTCATCAATTTACTGCCCATTTTTTTCATCACTTGAGAGAGTGATTAATAGGTTTACTTACTGGCCAGTAACACATGAACTCCTCAAGCAATAATACATGAACTACTAGGAACATAAAGTTTCATCGAGCACTTGAAAACATAAAACATTACATAAAGAGAAGCGTCGAACAGTGAATGTAAAAATAACTCCCACATCCATCATGTACTGGGAGCTTCCACTTGAATAGGAAAATTTATTTATCCCTCACCAATTAAAACACGAAACCAGAAGAAAAGAAGTATTGGTTTCTCATTGACATAATAACAAACAGGAGCACAAAATCATAGCTTTTCATCAATGTCAGCATGATGCATCGTTGCATTTTTCTCGTTGTTGTTGTTGTTGTTATCTTCCTGGACTATTGAAAGTGCTCTTCTTGGTCATTTATTGTCATGGCCAATAACGCCTGAAAGTGCTCTTCCAGGTCTCCACTCTCCCAAAATCCCTAAAATATTAAAAATCAACAGATTTACACAATGAATATAGAAATGCACAAATGAATCTCCTCCTCAAGATCAGTGATGAAGGATGCAATAAATATCATCGACCAAATGCCAAAGCATATTATAAATGAGATACATGCTTCTCAAGCCTTAAGGAAGGCAAAAAAATTGATTTTTCAATGCATTATAGGCAAGAACGGATCCAAGTCAGAACTGATGCGATTTATTCCATCGAACCACTAGGAAAGTTTCTCTTACGTGTTTAACACACAAGTATTGAACTGTTTGCTGCCTTTCCATCATGAATTGATGGCATAATACATGTTGAACTGTTACTCAAGAGTGAAATTCACAAATACATATATATTGGCATACTCCAAATCATTGCATTTTCAGGAACAAAACTTTCTGAACCTTTTATACGAAAGAACTTGATCAATCAGTCCTATGTTGAGTAAGGATCTCCTTCTTCCATCTGGACTGACAGTTGCAGAACTTCCATCAGGCAACTCATGAAACAAGCACGAATACAGCAATATCAACGAGAAATCGTGAGGGGGAGGTGTGGTCGCAGCGGTGGATGAACTTGCACGAATACAACATGGAAAAGCTTATGTTATTGGACTTACAACCGGCAAGTAGATGAAATGAACAGAATACAAATACCCGTTGTACTATACACAAATAACATGGAAACATAGATAAAATCGAACTTATGATTGAAGCTACTTCGTAAGTTGTACTGATCAGTACTGTTACTTTGTTGTACCGATGAGCACTAGTACTGATACATGAAAGTTTGTTACTCTGTTAGTCCCCACCCTAAAAGCATAGCACTAGTACTAAGTGTGGACTGAGCAGTTTTTGAGCACTAGTACTGAGTGTTCTGAGCAGGCACCCGGCCGCCCGAACCTCCATCTCTCAGCTCTGGTGAACTAACAGAGGATTTGTTTCCAGCAACCTTCCTAGTGGTTCAGGTTTTTTTATTTCTCGAGCTCTAATTTTTTAGCTTGCCCGACATCTAAACATGAACTAACATGATACTTCTGCTGATATTTTTTTGTCAATGAACTTATACAATTTAGGTACTAGAACTCACTGATGCCATTTACTCTTCGTTTTCCAGGCATTTTTAGTACATGCCAAACATTAGTTTTTTAAACACATCCATAGGTTAAACAGATCAGTACATGATGAAGAATGTCAGTTTTTAGAAGCAAAACTTGCACTGAATATGTTCAGAGAACATGAGGCTCTCATGTATTCTAGGCTACACACCAAACCTAGCTTTTACCATGGTGCACCTTCTACTATGGAATGTAGACACGGAAACAAAACAATTTCTTATAAAGCTTCCTAGCCCATTCACTTCAACCTTTAGAAGACAAACTTATTTTTTGGGAGAATAGAAGATGATTTCCAAACTGCAGTACTTACCCCAGTGCAAGAGCTCATGGGGAAGAGGAGTGGACAAAGGAAAAAACATTTATGTAGGGTGTCTGCCATGTGAATTGGCCAAGGTATTTTTTGGGCAAACCTTTCTACCTAGTTGTTTGTACTTCATATGAACTTCCCAGCATTTTTTGTGCAATGAACTTGCTATCCCGAACTACTCTCTTCCCCTATCATCCGAATAAAACATTATTTTCTGGTGGAGTGCTCTAGTACCTGAACTACTCTCTTCCCACTTTGTCAAAACTCTGTTCCCGCTTTGTCAAAATTATGTACTTTTCTCGACTCTTGTATTTGAACTACTTAGAATATTTTAGTTGAACTCTTTCTAAAAGCAGTAAAACCAAGTGATGCCGTGGTAGCTAGGAACGAAAAAGAAAACAAAGAGAGCTAGCGAAAATGCACTGCACTGTTTCGCTTTGCCATGAGATGGCCATGGAGCTAGGCGATCTTTGATGGCCCTACAAAGGCACTACGTAACTGAATGTGCAAGAAACAGGAGAAAAAAGTTCAGTAGCGACACTGGCTCACCAAGAAAAAAATACATATACTACAGAATGTGCCAGAAACAAGAGAACAAACATTTTGGCACTAAACTATCACCACTCACTGTCGTAAAATGTGGAAGAAACAGAAGAACCACCATCAATAAAATTGTATGTGCAGTGGAGTGTTAGTTGGAAAGATTAAATTTAGTATAACATGCATTTTATTATTTCAATATTCTAATTCAGAATTAAAATGTCCCAGGAGAGACAATTACCAGCTCATGGCAAGACCTAAATCTGCTTGATTAGACATTATACAATTGTGCACTGAAATTCAGCTACTTAATTTTGGATAAGAATCACAATGTTGGATTTGAATGAAGATACAAATAGTATTAGACAAACCTGAGGATATAGCTCAGAGCTTCATTCGGCTGGGTATCATCAGTACACCCTCCATGTCAAGTTCTGAATTGAACATGTTCTGAAGTTGAGACAAACAACGTCGCATTGGAGTTGACAGAGGGTGTTGATGCACCGGGTTGTCGAGGCCGCGTTGAATGGGCAGTGGTGGCAGAGGTGAACAGTCTGGGGTGGCGGAGGTGAACGGCCTGCACGTTGAGGTGGCGGGGCGCATCGCTGGGAGGAGTGGGCGCGTTGCCGGCAAGAGGCGTGGGGGGCAACCGCGTCCTTGGGAGGAGGCGCGTCGCGCGTGATGGCGGTAGAGGTGTCGGGGTGGCTCCAACGGCAGCTGGTGGAAGCAAGTATGCCACGAGGGCGGGTGGAAAGCGAGGAGCCTACGATGGCGGGTGGAAGAAGGAGGCGACGGCGGCGTGTGGAAGAGGGAGGCCGGCGGCGGCGCGTGGAAGGGGGAGGCTGGCAGCAACGCGTGGAAGAAGGAGTCTGGCGACGACGCATGGAAGGAGGAGGCCGGTGACGACGCGTGGAAGCGGGATGCCGGCGGTGGCGCGTGGAAGGAGGAGGCCGGCGACAACGCCTGGAAGCGGGACACCGGCGGCAATGGGAGTTGTGGGTGGGTGGATCGGGATCTGGGAGATGCTGGAGGTCAGGAGGTGGGGTGGGCTTTTTTTGCGGGTTTTTTTGGCCATCGGCTAGCAGCATCATGTCTATATAGGGACTGAAGGTAACAGAATATTATTCTGTTACTAGTAACAGAATATATATATATATATATATATATATATATATGTATGGATCTTTCTTCAACACATAGTGCTTGCAAAAAAGAAAAGGTATAAAAAGGAAAGCTAAATATCACCATGACTCTTGTATAAGGGTAGAATATAAAAGTAAAAGATAGGCCCTTCGCAGAGGGAAGAAGAGATTGTCATGCAGTTTTATGGTTGGATGCACAAAATATTAATGCAAAAAAACGTCACTTTATATTGCCGCTTGTCATAAAGAACTTTATTATGCAGTCTGTCGCTTTTATTTCTTCCATATCACAAGTTCGTATAAAGCTTATTTTCTCCACACTAAAAGATCATACATATTTAGAGAGCAATTTTTATTGCTTGCACCGATGACAACTTACTTGAAGGATCTTACTCAATCCATAGGTAGGTATGGTGGACTCTCATGTCAAAACTGGTTTAAGGGATATTAGGATGCACAAGTAGTATCTCTACTTGGTGCAAAGGATTTGGCTTGCATAAGAGGGAAAAGCAAGCTCAACATGTTTGAGGATCCATGACAATATAACTTCTATTTGGATATAAGAAAACATAACCCATTATGTTGTCTTCCTTATCCAACATCAACTTTTTAGCATGTCATATTTTAATGAGTGTTCACAATTACAGAAGATGTCCAAGATAGTATATTTATATGTGGAACCTCTCTTTCTTTATTACTTCCTATTAATCGCAACAATGACCAAAACTATGTTTGTCAACTCTCAACAACTTTTATTCATCATACTCTTTATATGTGAAGTCATCACTCTCCATAAGATCATTATATGATCTTTTTATTTCTTTTTATTCTTTCTCTTGTTTTATTCCCTCAAGACCATAGCAAGAAAGCAAAGCCCTCAACACTAATCTTTATTATATATATCTTGGACTCAATTACATAGAGGGAACATAAAGTAAAACTCAAGGCTAGATCATACTAAAAAATTTATTCTACTAGATCAAAATATAACCAAAAGGATCGAACTAAGAAAAACGATAGAAGTAAAGGTGTGATGGTGATATGATATCGGGGGCATCTCATCCTAGCTTGGCAGTTGCCAAGGGGAGTGCCCATACCCATGTATTTATGTCTCTTTCTTCGAGGGTGGTGATGATGGAGTTGTTGATGGTGTAGTGTGACACATCTCCAACATATTTATAATTTTTTATTGTTCCATACTGTTATATTATCATTCTTGGATGTTTTACAATCATTTTATAGCAACTTTATATCATTTTTTGGGACTAACCTATTGACATAGTGCCCAGTGCCAGTTGTTGTTTTTGCTTGTTTTTTACATCGCAGAAAATCAATATCAAACGAAGTTCAAATGCAGCGCAACCTTTTGGAGATTTTTTTGGACCAGAGGACATCTAGTGGGCCAAAGAAGCACCTGGGGGGTGCCCCGAGGGGGGGCACAACCCACCAGGGCGTGCCTGGGGGCTAGGCGTGCCCAGGTGGGTTGTTCCCACCTTGGTGGCCTCCTGCACTACCTCTTCGCTCTATAAATGCCCAAATATTCCAAAAACCCTAGGGGAGTCAACGAAATTTTGTTCCAGACGTCGCCAGTTCTAGAACCGCAAGATCCAACCTAGAGCCCTTCTTCGGCACTCTGTCGGAGGGGGAATCATCGCCGGTGGCCACCATGATGAGGAGGGAGTAGTCCTCCCTCGGGGCTAAGGGTATGTACCAGTAGCTATGTGTTGTATCTCTCTCTCTCTCGTGTTCTTGAGATGGAATGATCTTGATGTAACACAGGCTTTGTTGACACAGATGAATCATGTGGAGTTTTTCCCCTCTCTATCTTCTTGATGAATTGAGTTTTCCCTTTGAAGTTTTCTTATCGGATTGAGTCTTTAAGGATTTGAGAGCACTTAATATATGTTTTGCATGAGGATATCTGTAGTGACATTGGGATATCTAATTGAGTTACTTGATGTATATTATTGTGATCAACTTGCGGGTTCCGTGACTTTAGGGCCTATGTATAGGGGTTGGCACACGTTCTCATCTTGACTCTCCGATAGATATTTTGGGGCACTCCTTGGGAATCAAATAGATGAATCTAAAATTGTGTGATGCTTATCGTATAACCAAACCCACGGATATTTGCGGTGACATTGGAATCTCTAGGTGACATTAGGGCTTTGGTTGATTTGCATCTTAAGGTGTTATTCTAAAGAATAGCTTTGTGGTGGTTTCGTGACCAACAACAATTTCTATACATCAAGTAATTTTGGAGTGAACTCTACACCGCACTTGAGGGATTTGCATATGATTCAACTATGTCAACATTGTTGGGAGATCACACTAGTGAAAGTGTGGACCCTGGGCCTCATTTTCAAGCATTCCAATACCGTTTGTGCTCACTCTTATCGATTGGTACCTTGTTGTTTTTCTTTATTCAGATTATAAAAATATATTTCTACCATCCATATTACACTTTTATCACCATCTCTTCGTCGAACTAGTGCACCTATACAATTTGCCATTGTATTAGGTGTGTTGGGGACACAAGAGACTCTTTGTTTTTTTTGACTATATACTGCAAGGCAACAGCCTCACAACTCTTTATTCAAAACCAAAGAAAAACCAAAGGTTCTCTATACAACTGATATCAAAAGAAAGAAAAAACAGGAGACACAAAGAGAGCTATCATACTTACAAAGAGAGTTAGGGTAGAGAAGCTATCCAAGCTAATAGACTGTCACTATATTTACATTTGATTCTGTGAGCTAATAATGAAATCTCATGCACAAAGTTCCTCCTCCAAGCTCTAAAGCTAGGATTCTCATT
This sequence comes from Triticum aestivum, assembly GCF_018294505.1. NCBI lineage: Eukaryota > Viridiplantae > Streptophyta > Magnoliopsida > Poales > Poaceae > Triticum > Triticum aestivum. The sequence goes on from NC_057798.1 coordinate 228,971,441, forward strand.
TATAAAGATTTTGCCATTCCTTTGTGTCCAAATGTTCCAAGCTGTTGTAAAAACTACCTCAGAGTAGAAAGGCCTATTGAAGTCCTTCCTAGAAGCTGAAGCCATCATGGAAGTAGACAGGTTGGGTGCTGCTGGCCAGGTAATCCCAAGATAATTCCAAACTCTTTGACTAAAATTGCAGGAGAAGAAAAGGTGGACTCTATCTTCATGGAAGGAAGCCTGGCACAGGACACAAGTATCATCCTGGATATTCCAATGCCTTCTCTACATCATATCCCTTGCGTTGAGTCGATCCATCAATAAAAGCCAACCAAAAACCTTGATTTTGAGGGTACAGAAACATTTCCAAATGTACTTGAAAATTGGGTCAACCCTCAAATGAGAGAAGCTGAATTCATAGTATAGCTTAGATTGATACTCTCTAGATTTAGATGGCCATTTCCAAACATCCTTCTCATCTGGGTGCAAGCTGATGGGATGTAGCAGAGTTTGTAGCTGAGCTAGTTCCAGATATGCCTCTAAAGAGAAAGGTAGATGAAAACCTTCAATAGCTGACTGGTGGGAAAAAAAGTCGTTGAAAGTTATCGTATCATCAATGGCAAATGAATGAAGTCTAGGGAATCGATCCTTAAGAGCAATCATTCTGTTGTCAATTTGCCAACTATCAAGCCAAAAAACCACAGTGTCTCCAGCATGCACTTGTGGTGTGGCTAGCCAACAGAACTTATCATACAACTTGAGCACATCACGCCACCAAAAGGAGCCACAAAGCTGAGTAACTTGTGGGGGTGAATAATGATAGTAGGAGTCCCAAATAAGATTAACCCATGGGACATCTTTCTTATAGAAGAACTTGAACAGATGCTTGATCAGGAGAGCCTCATTTTGCACTCCCAAATGAGTGACTCCCAGCCCACCATACTTCTTTGGCTTACAAACCAACTCCCATGCAGCTAGAGATTGTCTAGGAGTTTCAGTATTCCCCCTCCAAAGACATTGTCGTTCAATCCTTTCAGTTTGCTTGAGGATGCCCTGCGGTATAGATAAGGACCAGAGAAAGTAAATGGGCATGGATGTGAGCGCTGACTGCAAGAGCTGGAGCCTACTGCCTTGGTTAAGGAGACAAGAAGTTGCAGATAACATTCTCTCAATGTGATCAACAAGAGGCAACAGATCGTAGATTGTCGGCCTAGAGGTGCCCATGGGTAAACCAAGATACGTGAAGGGCATTGATCCAACAGAGCAGCCAAGTAAAGCAGCAATACGAGCTCCTTCTTCCTCAGACATGTTCATTAGGATTAGTGAGGATTTACTGAAGTTGACCCACAAGCCCGTGGATTCAGCAAAATTGTGTAACATATCCTTGAGAGCAATCAATTGGCTGTCAATCGCAGGCAAAACTATCAGTGTGTCATCTGCGTACTGAACAACCGGATAGTCATTAGACCTAGTTGGGATTGGTAAGCTGAGGATATGACGGCTGCACATGTCGTTCACAACAGATTGCAGAAGATCCACCGCAATAACAAAGAGAAGAGGCGAAAGAGGATCGCCCTGACGAACACCACACTAGCATTGAAAGTGTTGGCCAGGAACTCCATTTAACAGGACTGCAGAAGAACCAGATGAAAGAAGGTTACTGACCCAACCATTCCAACGATCATCAAAGCCCTTATATAGGAGAATTCTCAGAATGGCATCATGCTCAATTGTGTCAAACGCTTTGGTAAAATCCAGCTTCAATAAAACAATGGGCCTCTTTAAGCTTTGCATTGGTGTATATATTCAAAACACCATGCAAGGCAGTCTTGGATTGAGCGACATTTGAGGAAGCCATATTGGTTTCGGTGGATGCATTGGAGAATTACTTTTTGCAATCTATTCGCCAGGAGCTTGGTTAAGAATTTAAGGCAAGTATTGGTTAAATATACTGGCCGAAAGTCACCAACAGACTCAGGGTTTAACTTCTTGGGAATGAGGGTAATGAGGGAGGTGTTCACACATTCCAAACTGCATTTTCCCTCATAAAACTCTGTAACCAACTTCATAAAATCTTCCTTAAGAACACTCCAACATCTCTTCAGAAAAAGGCCTATAAATCCATCCGGTCCAGGGGCATGGTCAGATGGTAAATGTTTAATTACCTCCTCCACTTCATCATAAGCGAATGGCCTAGATAAATCCTAAAGTCCATCGACTCTAGTTAGGAGGCTATTAAGATTGAAGTTCATTCGAATACCCTTGGCTTGGCCCATGCGCTGCTTGAAGTCATACCAAAACATGGAAGCTAACTGATGATGATCAGTGACGACCTCACCTGCATTATTTTTGATGGAGGTGATGGTATTCCTTAGGTATAGTTCTGTAGCCATGGCGTGGAAAACTTTCGTGTTTTCCTCGCCCACTTTGATGGATCCGATGGTACAACGTTGTTTCCAGTAGATAAATTGCAAACGAAGGATATCTTCAAGATGAAGCTTAACAATTTTACGAAAGTTTATCTCTGGCCAAGTGAGCACCCGAAGCTCCTCCAAGCCATCAAAGTGCAGGATCACCTTGTTGCAATCAACAATGAGGGCTTTAACTTTCGAAAGGCTTACATGCCACTTCTTAAGAGCATGACGTAGGGCTTTAAACTTGGCCGAAATTGTACCAGCAGCAGAAGATCTCTGAACAGGCCTATTCCAAACTTCAGAGACACAATCAGCAAAACCTGGGAGATTGACCCAATAGTTTTCAAAATGGAAGACTTTGGCTTTCGGGATAGAAGTGGCAACATAAACCACACAAGGTACATGGTCTGATGTCGTCCGTGCAAGGGGCGGGACCATAGTATTAGGGTGATCTGAGGTCCAAGATACCATGGTGAAGAACCAATCAATCTGCTCCAGAAGTGGATTTGTTTGCATATTGGACCATGTAAATTGTCTTCCTTTTATTGGTAGCTCCACCAATCCTAGGTGACCAATGATTTCGTTAAAAAGAAATATATCATTAACATTACCTCCTGGTAGGTTACGGTTTTCCAAAGAACGCATGAATTTAGAATCACCAAGAAGCAGCCATTTCTCATCAATTTGTATGTTCAGGTTATATAACCACTGAGAAAATTCATCTCTAGCAGGATTCTGACAAGGACCATAAACTGACACTAAAGACCAAACTTCAGAAGTGTGCATGGATGTAAATTCCACAATGATGCCATAGGAATGGGCTTCAATTAATTTCCCAGAGAAGAAAGCCGAATTCCAAATAATCAAGAGACCACTAGAAGCCCCATGGCATATACACAAAATTATCAAAGCGTCGAGACAAAATTTCCTAAGAAAACGCTGATCGATATGCATGCATTTAGTTTCTTGCAAACAAACGATAGAGCACCCACTTTCCTCTATCTTTTGCTTAACTGCAAGTTGCCTCGCTTCAGAGTTAAGGCCACGGACATTCCAGCACAGTATCTTCCAGTCTCTAAAGATTGTCTGATTCATTACAAACTAAAGAGAAGAAAAGCAAAAGTAGATCACGCAATGACCTACAACATCCACTGAACAGCAGCATAAAGTTCAATATCTGGTAACAAAAGCAACGATAAGTGGCGATTAAATGGGTTCGCCAGTGACCCAAGGTGTGACAGGCTTCATTCATCATCAGAATCCTTGGAAGTACTGGCTTCAGAAGGATCGGCTACAAGCCTCTCCGTCGTGATCTTCTCTGGGGCAATCTGCAGGCGAGCACCAATGCGTTGAAGGTTAGAAATTGCAGTTGGAGGTGGCACAACTGGCTCATCAGGAGTGGATGTAGTCTGGGTCGGTCGAGCACTGGTTTTGCGCTTCTTATTGCGCTTGACAGGCTGTGGGCTGATTGATCCTAGAGGCGCATGACAAAAGCCATCACGCAAGGCACTAAGTCGTGCACTACGACGGACTTGGGAATCCAGAAGAATCGGCCCAACAAAAGCAGATTTACGAGTTCTCTTGTTGCTCATAACACGCATAGCAGAGAACTGAAACTTCTCTGAGACAGGTTCAGACAATGCAGATGGTTCATCGAAACAGAGGGCGCGAGCAACTGGGCACTTAACAGGCGGAAGCTGACAGAAAATCTCAGGGGCAGTAGAAGTAGGCAAACTGATATCTGAACTTCCAAGAGAGATACTGTGACTTCAAGCATGTTTGATGAAGTTAAATAGAGGCATCTGCAAAGATCGCGGGATGACTGCCGAATCAAAATGCTGCATGTACTTACAGAAAGTACGAGTCCATTGCATCTGCGGGGGCAGAACTAGGCCAAAAACCGTTAGAACCTGACCAATATGGAGAACCTGCTGAGCTGGAAGTTGTGCTTCATGATGGAGGGGTGCAATATCAGCAATTTGCACAACAGCAGGGCCATTGTCATTGTTAACTGAATCATCTGAAACTTGCAGTGCCATAGACTCTTGAGACTGAACTTCAACAGGTTCTTCAGGTGCTGCAGCATTGTCAGGGGCTGCATCATGCTGAACATTATCATTGTCAACAACAGGAGGAGGCACATCATTCCATCCGAGTTCAGGAAACTCCGGCAATACCCAGTTGTGATTGTTAAAGTGCATCTGGCCAGGGAGAGGATGTGGGTTTCCATCTAATGGCATTTGATCTTCATCTGCAGGCAACACATCCGCAAAATCCGCAGACAGAACATAAACTGGAGCAGACCATGAAACCCTAGTACCACCAAAATCTTCAAACTCCCGATAAACCACACCTCAAGGCACCATAGAGGGGGCAGCGAAGGACACATATGCCAGAGTCCGCACCATCAGAGGATCGGCATGATGCCAATAGTGGAAACGGCCAAAAGTGCTAATCACATCCTCAATATATTGCTGCCTACGATAATCTAGAGGGATTCCCAAGAGCATCACCCAACCACGGTGAAAACCCTGAATAGCTCTGTAATTTATCCCCTCGTCATGCGGAATAAAATGAACAAAACGACCGTTGCCCAAATCAAAGGGTGGATGATCCACCATAATTTGTCTAGAGATTGCACTACGGAATCGGAACAATCCAACTCCCTGGATCCATGGATGAGTCTCAAGAACCTCTCTCTCCAACTGATTAACAACAAAGTCACTAACCATGTTACGGTACAGCTGAATCTCCTCAGGCAGTGGCGCTGGCTCGACGATGCCAATCGCATACTCCTCGTGCCTTCTGTCAGGCGCAGCAACTGGAGCAAAAAAGGTACGAGGGAGACATAGCAGCCCCCCATCAATGATCTCGAAGCCCGCTGGCACGTACGGCAGAGGGTCCAGCTCAAAGTTGGCCATCTTCGGCGAAGGTGCTGATGGCGAACGGGGCGATGACGGCGGTGGTGTGTTTGGAGGTGGAGGCGTATCTGGTCGTAGGGCGGATGGTGGTGGAGCTATGGGGGATGGTTGTAATGGTGGTGGTGGCGGAGGCGGAGCTGGAAGGGATGGAGGTAATGGGGGTGGCAGGGGTGGAGGCGGAGTAGGCTCTAATGACGAAGCTAGATGCAACTCGTCGACGGGACGTATCAATGGGCAGGCTGCAGCGGTAGGTTGGAGGGAACTCGAGGCGTCAAGCCGTAAAACCGGTGGTGGGCTGTCAGATGGACTCTCAATGACGCGTGGGACCCACCTAAAACCTCCTACCGGTGCAGATCATGTGCAAGATTTTGCCCTGTGGCCTGACCGAAAACAATGGCGACAGCGTGTTTGATTGGTGCAACTGGAGGTGATATGTGTCATAGAAAAACAATTGTGGCATTTCCAGACTTTGAACGCCATTTCATCAACTATAGAAGAAAGTCCATCCAAATCCTCAACAGACTGGCCCAAAATCCGGGTCAGCGATAAGTTATGATTCTGATTGACTTGCCATGCATTGGGAGATTCAGCAATGACTGGGTTCTGAGGGCTTACGCATGTCTCAGAAGGTGGGCTGTTGGGCTGGACAGTGATGGTCCTAGAAGAAACAATGGGCCCATCAACTACTGATAAGCCAGGAGGGTTTGAAAAAATCCCAGACCCGCCCAACAGATGTTCCGAAGATTGAGGAACCAGCTCAGGCGAGATTGACGCAGATCGAGCGGGTGGCGGAAGAACCGTGCCAAAACAGATCGGCGGAGTGGCCACCGTCCACCGGAGCTCCAGCGTCGGAGGAGAACGAATAATGACACGCTCATGATGATTAAGAACATAACCCGCATCCTGGACAGTGTCAATGCATGATTGTGTGGCAGGATATTGATAATCCTTGCATGCAGGATAGTTTTGAAACGTAGCAAATGAAAGTTTCTTCCTGCAACTAGGGGTAGACTTCAAAGAAGATTTAACAGGGGGCTTATGCATGGCCATCATACCTATTGTAGCACGACGTTTTGTAGGACTAACAAAAATCCATTCAGCATCACATTCTTTTCTCCAAATCAAAACCTCACGTCTCCAATTAGGTCCACCATGGCCCCAAAGGTGGAAGAAACACTTAAAATGCTCACAAGCAAAAGATCTAAGAGCAAGAACGTAGAGGCCAACTTTTTTGCATGAAACATGAAAGGAGAATACCTTGTCACGTATAATGGAAACCATGAACTCAATCGCTGATCCACCAATAGCGGCCTCAAGAGCTGCTGCAACCAAATCCTCTGATAGGCGGAAATCATGCCTACTAAACGAGACCACCATAATGAAAGGATCTGTCCCATCCGATGGATGAACCGAGACGCCACAAGATCTATAGATCTCATTTGCAAAAACCAACCCCTTGGAGAAATCCAAGCCAAGGGTAGAACCAGAATCTTGATCCATCGAAGATGGTGATCCTCGTAGAGAGGAGGAGACGCCGGAGAGGATGAGTAGATTGGTTTGGGAGATTAGTGGCTAGAGGTGAAGATCGCCGGAGAGCCTATCGGCATGGGTGGGGGTGGGGTGGGAGCCATTCCACTTGTCAGAATCTACGATGGAAGTATTTTGTGTGTCATAATAGTTAATGGCTCTTTGTTATTTTGTTGCATGGTTGTTTGAGAGAGACCATCTTCATCCTACGCCTCCCACAGATTGATAAACCTTAGGTCATCCACTTGAGGGAAATTTGCTACTGTCCTACAAAACTCTGCGCTTGGAGGCCCAACACGAGTCTACAAGAACAAGTTGTGTAGTAGACATCATAGGGTCACACTTCAAGCTTAGGAGGTACTCCAATCTTCGAATGATGCTCTAGAGGGCGATGATATGCTCTTGCAATAGAATATTTTCACGAGTGAGGTTTTTGCACACGAAATGTTTCAGTGATCTTAAAAGCTGAAATTTCAGTAGGGGTAAGATGATTGTAGTATGGTTGAAGGATGTCTTCTTCTTCTATTGTTGCTGGAAGTTGATCTTCCCTGACCTTCTTGATCTTATCACCCCAGATGGTGTCCCCAGGTTCTTCTCCCTTCATCTCCATCTTCATCAGCCAAACTTCCCCTTCTTCTTTGTTAGAGGGAGGAGAAGACATGATGCCTGGCCTTAAAACACTGGCACAAAATAGCTCAAAACAAAAACAGGAGATATTATCGTAATACGGTGGTCAAAACCTTCGAGAGATTATATAATGAATTTTTACCGACCAAAAGAAGTATTGCGCAAGAAAACGGAGTCCAGAGGGCACACGAGGTGGCCACAAGGCACACGGGTGCGCCCAGAGGGGGTAGGGCGCGCCCCCTGCCTTGCCGCTTCCTCGTGCAATCTTCGGACTACCTTTAATATTTCTAATTTTTTAAATATTCCAAAACGGAGAAAAATTCCATTAGAACAGTTTTGGAGTCAGTTTACTTACCGTACCACATACATATTCCTTTCCGGAGTCTGAGACGTTCTGGAAAGTGTCCCTTATGTAGTCCTCCAGTGTTAGGGTATTAATAATATTTGTCTCAACATTTATGGGAGTACCTGAAACATAATGTTTGATTCTTTGACCATTTACCACCTTTGGGTTAGTGCCTTCAGCATTGTTAATCTTGATGGCACCGGAACGATAAACCTCCTCAATAATGTAAGGACCTTCCCATTTAGAGAGAAGCTTTCCTGCAAAAAATCTTAAATGAGAGTTGTATATCAAAACATGATCACCTACATTAAACTCACGCTTTTGTGTCCTTTTGTCATGCCATCTTTTAAGTTTTCTTTAAACAACTTGGCATTCTCATAGTCTTGGGTTCTCCATTCATCAAGCGAGCTTATGTCAAATAACCTCTTCTCACCGGCAAGTTTGAAATCATAGTTGAGCTCTTTGATTGCCCAATAAGCTTTATGTTCTAGTTCAAGAGGAAAGTGACATGCTTTTCCATAAACCATTTTATATGGAGACATAACCATAGGATTCTTATAAGCAGTTCTATAAGCCCATAATGCATCATCAAGTTTCTTAGACCAATTCTTTCTAGATCTATTAACATACTTTTACGAAATCTATTTAATCTCTCTATTGCTCAATTCTACTTGACCGCTAGACTTAGGGTGATATGGAGATGCAATTCTATGGTTGAAATAATATTTAGCAAGCATTTTATGGAAAGCACCATGAATAAAATGTGAACCACCATCAGTCATCAAATATCTAGGGACTCTAAACCTCGGAAAAATAACTTCTTTAAGCATCTTAATAGAGGTGTTATGATCAGCACTACTAGTTGGAATAGCTTCTACCCACTTAGTAACGACTAAAATATGTGTATACCTATTAGAGGAAGGAAAAGGTCCCATATAACCAAAGCCCCAAACATCAAACGGTTCAATAACAAGTGAATAATTCATAGGCATTTCCTGACATCTACTAATATTGCCAATTCTCTGGCATTCATCATAGGACAAGACAAACTTACGAGCATCCTTGAAGAGAGTAGGCCAATAAAAACCAGATTGCAATACCTTGCGTGCAGTTCTATCTCCAGCATGGTGTCCTTCGTAAGCCTCGGAGTGGCACTTGCGTAGGATCTGTTCCTTTTCATGCTCGGGTACACAACATCTAATAACACCACTACTCCTTTATAAATGTGTGGATCATCCCAAAAGTAATGTCTTAAATCATAGGAAAACTTTTTCTTTTGCTGGTATGTGAAACTAGGTGGTATAAATTTAGCAACAATGTAATTAGCATAATCGTCATACCATGAAGTATTACGAGAAGCAATTATGACAGCTAATTGCTCATCGGGAAAGCTATCATCAATAGGCAGTGGGTCATCAAGAACATTTTCTAACCTAGACAAGTTGTCTGCAACGGGGTTCTCAGCTCCCTTTCTATCAACAATATGCAAATCAAATTCTAGCACCAAGAGAATCCATCTAATAAGTCTAGGTTTAGCATCTTTCTTTTCCATAAGATATTTAATTGCAGCATGTTCAGTGTGACAAGTTAATTTGGAATCAGCAATATAAGATCTGAACTTATCACAAGCAAAAAACAACTACTAAAAATTCTTTTTCAGTACTAGCATAATTTCTCTGGGCACTGTCTAGAGTTTTACTAGCATAATGAGTAACATTCAATTTCTTATCAACTCTTTACCCTAGAACAGCACCAACAACATAATCACAAGCATCACACATAATTTCGAAGGATAAATTTCAATCAGGTGGTTGAACAATAGGTGCAGAAATCAAGGCTTTCTTAAGTATTTTAAATGCTTCTACACAATCATCATCAAAAACAAAAGGAACATCTTTTTGCAAGAGATTAGTGAGAGGCCTAGAAATTTTAGAGAAGTCATTAATAAACCTCCTATAGAAACCAACATGACCATGGAAACTTCTTACACCTTTGATATCTTTAAGACACGACATCTTTTCAATAGCATCTACTTTAGCTTTATCAACTTAAATACCTCTTTCAGAAATTTTATGCCCCAAGACAATACCTTCATTAACCATCAAGTGGCACTTCTCCCAATTCAAGGCAAGATTAGTTTCTTTACATCTCTGCAAAACTCGATCAAGGTTGCTTAAGAAATCATCAAAAGAAGTTCCGTAAATGGAGAAATCATCCATGAAAACCTCAACAATCTTTTCACAAAAGTCGGGGAATATAGCAGTCATACATCTTTGAAAGGTAGCAGGTGCATTGCATAAACCAAAAGGCTTACGTCTATAAGCAAAAGTACCAAAAGGGCAAGTAAAAGTGGTCTTTTCTTGGTCCTCTTTTGACACAGGTATTTGAGAAAAACCAGAATAACCATCTAGAAAGCAAAAATGTGTATGTTTGGACAGTCTTTCTACCATTTGATCAATAAAAGGTAGAGGGTAATGATCTTTTCTAGTAGCTTTGTTTAATTTGTGAAAATCAATTACCATTCTATAACCTGTAACAATTCTTTGTGGAATCAATTCGTTCTTATCATTAGGAACAATAGTAATACCTCCCTTCTTAGGGACATAATGAATGGGACTTACCCATCTACTATCAGCAATAGGATAAATTATACCTGCCTCCAGAAGCTTTAGTATTTTATTTCTTACCACTTCTTTCATCTTAGGATTTAATCGTTGTTGATGATCAACAACATGTTTAGCATCAGGCTCCATATTAAATTGGTGCTGACATAGAGTGGGACTAATGCCCTTAAGATCATCAAGAGTATATCCAATAGCGGCATGGTGCTTCTTCAGAGTTTTCAATAATTTCTTTTCTTCATGCTTTGAAAGGTTAACACTAATAATAACATGATATATCTTCTTCTCATCAAGATGAGCATATTTTGAAGTGTCAGGTACTTGTTTAAGCTCAAACACGGGGTCACCCTTGGGTGGAGGAGTATCCCCAAGGATTTCAATAGGCAAGTTGTGTTTCAAAACAAGCATTTGGTTAAAGAATATTTCATCTAATTCCTTTCTTTCATTCATAAACATCTTATTCTCATGTTCTAGCAAATATTGTTCTAAAGGATTAGTAGGAGGCACGACAATAGAAGCAAGACCAATAATTTCATCCTTACTAGGCAATTCTTTATCATGGGGTTGTCTAAGAAATTTAGAGAAATTAAAATCATGAGACACATCCCCAAAACTTATAGTAACAATTTCTTTCTCACAGTCAATCTTAGCATTGACAGTGTTCAAGAAGGGTCTACCAAATATGATGGGACAAAAATCATCTTGTGGGGAACGAAGAACAAGAGAATTAGTAGGGTATTTTATTTCCCCACAAGGCTTCAACATCTCTAAAAATCCCAATTGGTGATATAGTATCTCTATTGGCAAGCTTAATAGTAAGATCAATATCTTCTATCTCAGTAGGTGCAATACCATTCATAATTTCTTGATATAAAGTAAAAGGAATTGCACTCACACTAGGACCACATCACATAAGCCATGATAACAATGATCTCCTATTTTAACAAAAACAACAGGCATGCCAACAATAGGTCTATGTTTATCTTTAATATCGGGTCTAGCAATTCTAGCAACTTCATCATAGAAATAAATAACATGCATGCCCATGAATATTATCAACCAAGAGATCTTTAACCATAGCAATACTAGGTTCAACTTTAATTTGTTCAAGGGGTATAGGTGTTCTAGTATAACTCTTACGAACCACAACTGAAGCTTTAGCATGTTCCTTTATTCTAAAAGGGAAAGGTGGTTTCTCTATATAAGCAGTAGGAACAATAGGATCAACATTATTAGTAATAGTTTCTTCTTCAACTTTAATAGGTTCCACTACTTTTACTTCAATGGGAGGATGATATTTAAACCACTTATCCTTCGGGAGATCAACATGAGTACCAAATGATTCACAAAAAGAAGCTACTATCTCAGAGTCAAGTCCATATTTAGTGCTAAATTCACGAAAAGCATCGGTATCCATGAAAGATTTAACACAATCAAACTTAGGGTTTATACCTGAATCATTACCTTCGTCAAGTTCCCAATCTTCAGAGTTGCGTTTAATTCTTTCCAATAAATCCCATTTGAATTCAATAGTCTCCTTCATAAAAGAACCAGTACAAGAAGTATCGAGCATGGATTGATCATTACAAGAAAGTCGAGCATAAAAATTCTGAATAATAATTTCTCTTGAGAGCTCATGATTGGGGCATGAATATAACATTGACTTAATGTCGTGGGAAACCACGGCCACCTATGGGGCCATGAGCCCCTTTTTGGTTTGGCGGGGGGATAGGCACGTTGCACAAAGAGCAAAGAAGCGTAGCGCGGCACAGCAGAGATCACACAAGAAGTTTTACCTAGGTTTGGGCCGCCATGAGGCATAAAACCCTACTCCTGCTTTGGTGGATTGATAGTGGAAATGTGGTGGTGGATGTAGCGCACTTGCCCGGCAAGGTTGCCCCAGGGCGAGAGTGGCTATGCGCGTATGAGTGTATGCGTCAGCTCACCAACCAACACTTTCTACGGTCGCCATGGGCCTCCTTTTATAGATTAAGGGGTCACCACAATGGCAAATCAGTCTTTACACACTGATTAGATAGCAAACAGTGCTATCACACCTAACTCTGCAGGCTGACAGGCGCATTAAAGGCGTCATCTAGTGTCACATCACAGCGTGCCCGGCAACCCTTGTCGGGCTATTTTGCCAGCTTTGCACCTGCTTGCTTGACACGTCTCAGGACAGGTGTTATATGGAGGCGTTTGCTGTAGGAAGTGGCTGCCATGTGGCAAGAAGCAGCCACTTAATCACTTAGGGGCTTGACACCGCAATGATCGGTGACTTGGGTTGCTTGTGAGGTGGAGTGGTGGCGCCTTGGCGGGGTGTTGTGCTTCGCAGGCCTCGGCATGCCTGCGGGGCAGTTTTAGGGATTGTTGTCGGGACGATCCTCGTCCTTGATAGGCTCACCTGCCCAGCAAGGGAGTATTTTCCCTTAGTGGCATCTCGTCTCTCTGGCTTCGACTTGGCCTTCTTGGTTTGTGCTTCGGTGTTGTAGCCTTGTCGTGTCGGTAGCTCATCGTCCGTGCACAAGTCAGGGGAAAACAAGAACCCCCCTTTGTGTACCCCGACATAAGCCCCCGGGCCTGAGCCAAACATGTCGTTGGACACGTTGGGTTAGGCCCCTGCTAAGTCTTGAGCTTGCGTTGGTTTTCCTTGAAGAGGAAAGGGTGATGCAGCAATAGTAGCGTAAGTATTTCCCTCAGTTTTTGAGAACCAAGGTATCAATCCAGTAGGAGGCTCCTCAAAAGTCCCACGCACCTACACAAACAAACAAGAACTCGCAACCAACGCAATAAAGGGGTTGTCAATCCCTTCACGGCCACTTGCGAAAGTGAGATCTGATAGACATAATATGATAAGATAAATATATTTTTGGTATTTTATAATATAGATAGGAAAAGTAAAGATGCAAATAAAAGTAGATTGAAAGCTTATATTATAAAAGATAGACCCGAGGGCCGTAGGTTTCACTAGTGGCTTCTCTCAAGAAGCATAAGTATTATGGTGGGTGAACAAATTACTGTCGAGCAATTGATAGAAAAGAGAATAATTATGAGATTATCTAGGCATGATCATGTATATAGGCATCACGTCTGTGACAAGTAGACCGACTCCTGCCTGCATCTACTACTATTACTCCACACATCGACCACTATCCAACATGCATCTAGAGTATTAAGTTCATAAAGAACATAGTAACGCATTAAGAAAGATGACATGATGTAGAGGGATAAACTCATGCAATATGATATAAACCCCATCTTTTTATCCTCGATGGCAACAATACAATACGTGCCTTGATGCCCCTGCTGTCACTAGGAAAGGACACCGCAAAATTGAACCCAAAGCTAAGCACTTCTCCCATTGCAAGAAAGATCCATCTAGTAGGCCAAAGCAAACTGATAATTCGAAAAGAATTGCAAAGATAACTTAATCACACATAAAAGAATTCAGAGGAGATTAAAATATTTCTCTTAGATAAACTTAATCATAAACCCACAATTCATCGGATCTCGACAAACACACCACAAAAAGAGTTACATCGAATAGATCTCCAAGAAGATCGAGGAGAACATGGTATTGAGATTCAAAGAGAGAGAAGAAGCCATCTAGCTAATAACTATGGACCCGAAGGTCTGTGGTAAACTACTCACAACTCATCGGAGAGGCCTTGGAGTTGATGTAGAGGCCCTCCATGATCGATTCCCCCTCCGGTAGAGCACCGGCGAAGGCTCCAAGATGGGATCTTGCGGATACAGAAGGTTACAGCGGTGGAAATAGTTTTTCGTGGTCGCTTCTAATGTTTTCGGGGTACATGGGTATATATAGGAGGAAGAAGTAGGTCGATGGACGCCTGAGGGGCCCACGAGAGTGGGGGCGCGCCCAGCCCTAGGGGGCGCGCCGGGCACCCTCATGGCTGCCTCGGTTGTTTCTTCACTTCCACTCCAAGTCCTCTGGATCACGTTCGTTCCAAAAATCATGCTCCCGAAGGTTTCATTCCGTTTGGACTCCGTTTGATACTCCTTTTCTTTGAAACACTGAAGTAGGCAAAAAAAAGCAATTCGGGCTGGGCTTCCGGTTAGTAGGTTAGTCCCAAAAATGATATAAATGTGTAAAGTAAAGCCCATAAACATCAAAAACGGGTAATATAATAGCACAGAACAATCAAAAATTATAGATACGTTGGAGACGTATCAAGCATCCCCAAGCTTAATTCCTGCTCGTCCTTGAGTAGGTAAATGGTAAAAACAGAATTTTTGATGTGGAATACTACCTAGCATAATTCTCAATGTAATTTTCTTTATTGTGGCATGAATGTTCAGATCCAAATGATTCAAAATAAAAAGTTCATATTGACATAAGAAATAGTAATACTTCAAGCATACTAATCAAAGCAATCATGTCTTCTCAAAATAACATGGCTAAAGAAAGTTCATCCCTACAAAATCATATAGTTAGGTCATGCTTCATTTCGTCACACAAAAATGCTCCCATATTGTACACCCCCGATGACAAACCAAGCAATTGTTTTGTACTTAAATAATCTCAAACTTTTTCAACTTTCACGCAATACATGAGCGTGAGCCATGGGTATAGCACTATGGGAGGAATAGAATATGATGATGGAGGTTGTGTAGAGAAGACAAAAAAGGAGAAAGTCTCATATTGACGAGGATAATCAACGGGCTATGGAGATGCCCATCAATTGATGTCAACATGAGGAGTAGGGATGTCCATGCAACGGATGCACTAGAGCTATAAATGTATGAAAGCTAAACAAAATAAACTAGTGGGTGTGCATCCAACTTGCTTGCTCACAAAGACCCAGGGCATTTTGAGGAAGCCCATCGTAGGAATATACAAGCCAAGTTCTATAATGAAAAATTCCCACTAGTATATCAAAGTGACAACATATGAGACTCTCTATATGAAGAACATGGTGCTACTTTGAAGCACAAGTGTGTAAAAAGATAGTAACATTGCCCCCTTTTAATTTTTATTTTCCTTTTTTTCCTTTTTTTTCTTTGGCCTTTCCTTTTTTTCTTTGGCCTTTCTTTTTCTTTTTTTCTTTGGCCTTTCTTTTTTTTGTTTTGGCCTTTCTTTTTTTTATTTGGGGACAATGCTCTAATAATGATGATCATCACACTTCTATTTATTTACAACTCATGAATTACAACTCAAAACTAGAACAAGATATGACTCTATATGAATGCCTCCTCGGTATACCAGGATGGGCAATGAATCAAGAGTGACATGTATGAAAAATTATGCATGGTGGCTTTGCCACAAATACGATGTCAACTACATGATCGTGCAAGGCAATATGACAATGATAATGTGTGTCATAATGATAAACAGAACGGAACGGTGGAAAGTTGCATGGCAATATATCTCGGAATGGCTATGGAAATGCCATAATAGGTAGGTATGGTGGCTGTTTTGAGGAAGATATAAGGAGGTTTATATATCATATAGAGCGTATCATATCACGGGGTTTGGATGCACCGGCGAAGTTTGCACCAACTCTCAAGGTGAGAAAGGGCAATGCACGGTACCGAAGAGGCTAGCAATGATGGAAGGGTGAGAGTGCATATAACCCATGGACTCAACATTAGTCAAAAAAGAAATATACTTATTGCAAAAATCTACAAGTCATCAAAAACCAAGCACTACGTGCATGCTCCTAGGGGGATAGATTGGTAGGAAAATACCATTGCTCGTCCCTGACCGCCACTCATAAGGATGCACAATCTAAGAACACCTCATGTTTCAAATTTGTTACACAACTTTTACCATACGTGCATGCTACGGGACTTGCTAACTTCAACACAAGCATTCTTTAAATTCATAATCATGCAGCTAGCATGACTCTAATATCACTACCTCAATATCTCAAAACAATTATCAAGTATCAAATTGATCATAGCATCCAATTCACTTCCTATGATAGTTTTTATTATACCCAACTTGGATGCCCATCATTCTAGGACCAATTTTATAACCATAGCAAATACCATGTTGTTCTAAGAGACTCTCAAAATAATATAAGTGAAGCATGAGAGACTAGCAATTTCTACAAAATTAAGCCACCGCCGTGCTCTAAAAGATATAAGTGAAGCACTAGAGCAAAAACTATCTAGCTCTAAAGATATAAGTGAAGCACATAGAGTATTCTAATAAATTCCAATCAAGTGGGTTTCTCCCATAAGGTGTGTACAGAAAGGATGATTGTGGTAAACTAAAAAGCAAAGACTAATAGCATACAAGACGCTCCAAGCAAAACACATATCATGTGGCGAATAAAAATATAGCTCCAAGTAAAGTTACTGATAGACGAAGACAAAAGAGGGGATGCCTTCCCGGGGCATCCCCAAGCTTAGGCTTTTTGTTGTAGGGTGGAACCCTATGGGGAGATCTTTCATGAATTGGAGGGGGAATCCTCAAGAACAAGATGAACATAAGAGGGAAAACAAGAGGAACACTCAAGAACAAGTCCAATCACAAATCCACTAGACAATCAAACACACGAGATCCACAAGGTACATGAACAATCAAAGGGAAACAAGATACATGGTAGAGTTCATCCCAAATCCTATGAAGGAGATGAGGGCTTGATGATCTAGATAGATCCTTCCCTCAAGGGGGGCTTTATCCACTAGGGATCTTCTCCAATGGAGGCCTTGAACTCCAATGGAGTGTCTCTCTCTCAAGAGGAATCCCACAAGGGAAGGTGCATGAGCTAAGCTCTAGTGTTTAGATCTATTCTTAGATAAGTCTAAATGGAGTAGGGAGAGGAGTATATATAGGTCCAAGGGATGAAGGGGTAAGTAGGGGCGAAATGGGGATTACATGGGCAAAGCCCGCAGCAACACTCAGGGGGCCAAGTGTGCACGGGGTAAGTGGAGCCCATCACACGGGGTATCCAGAGACCTGACGCATGAGCCCGTGCACACGGGGTTCGTGAGGCCCGTGGACACGGGGGTCCCGTGGGCACGGGGTCGGAGGGACCCGTGAGCACGGGGTCGCCTGGGAGCTGCTGCCTTCTTCTTGGCGCTTCCTTCTCCGCTTCCAGGCTTCCCTCTTGGATGGTGTAGATGTTCTCTTCTTCTTGGACTCCTCCTCGATGAATGTGTAGCTCCGCTCACACCTATGTATGCACACGAGGGAGGGGTCAAGTAGTATACCATCCTCGAAATGTACAAGTGAACACGTGTAAAGGAGATGATTCACCTTTGTATGCATGAAGTAGATGTGGCACGTGTCACTTGCCAAATGGACTCTTGACATGGTGATGACCATAGGATGCTCCGCGTCATCCCCTCCCCCTTGGGAAAGATCCGACCTCGGATCGAAATCCAAATCACCATGGGAAAGAGATGATGTCATCATGTAGAAGTGGACGACCACCAAGCATTCGTCATCTTGTAGTTCCAAGTTGGCACTCTCCAATGTCGCACTGTCTTGTAATTCCTTCAAAAGTAGCAAAGATAACAAGCACTTGGAAAAAACAAATGTGGTTGGCATAAGACCAAAACCAAGCATTCAAGACGTGATTCACCCAACAAGTGTTGTCATCAAACATAGCATATGGTTTGATAAAGAAGTGTGGCATGGCATTTAAGCATATAAATTGAGCACATCAAGTACATCATGGGAACAAGCATGCAAATGGGAGGTCGAGATGGAAATATATGTGATAAGTGAACAAGCATCTACCTCAAGGTCATAGCAAGCATGCATAAAGTGCTCAATGAACGGTCTATGGTAGGCATAAGAGTCATTCACAACACCAAATATAGTGAAATGTCTAAACACATGGGGCAAGTGCAAGACAATCCAAGCATAACGTGCATAGGGTGTAGTGAAGATATCGTGGCACTCAACACAATGGAAAGAGCAATTGTTCAACATGTGTGAGGCAATCAAGTCAAGCATGTGATAAGCAAAGGGACATGGCATATGTGAAGAACTAGATGCAACACACAAGGCATATATGTCATGGGGCATGGCAATGTGGTAATGATAAGTCGAAGCAAGATTGCTAGCATGTGTGCAAAGTGTCATGGAGCAAACAACACATGAAGTATGATCCACAATATGCATGCTCATGGTTTGTGTGTTCTCGAGATAGAATGATATCACCTCGAAACCATGTCCTTGTGCATTCTTCAGAATGTCGAAGTGGTAGGAAATGTGGTGTAGAAGCGAGTCATGGTCGAATGTATAAGGCTCGCTCTCAAGATCTCGAATGGTCAACTCACGTGAAGTGGAAGTCGACATGAAGTCCAAGTATCCTACACATGCACACAACAAAACAAAGAGCGTATGCGCATGGTAGATAAACACATCAACCATCATGATGGTTCTCTTCTCTTGCACATAACCATTAGAAGCACAAGTGCATGAATAATATGATGCAACAATGGCGATATTCATGGCACTAGGTATATGGTGCAAGGAGGTAAGACAAGCATGCTTCACAAGGAATATGTCAAAATCTCCAAACATATGTGAGAATGCTATGGGGGCAATCTCATGAGCAAGACTATAAGCATTGTTGCACTCAATACATGGCAAGTCATCTAGCATGAGAGAGGCAACATATGGAGATATGTGACAAGAAGCAATAACAATCATGTGCAAAGCATGTAGATGGTTGTCATCAACCGCATGAAATGAGCAAGTATGAGTCATTGGTGATGCAACATAAGCAAGCATATCAATCAAGTCATGCAAACTAGTGGAGCGAAGATGCAACACACTAGAGTAAATCATGGCAATCATGTCATGTGAGCAAATAGTGGATATAGGCAATGCACATGACATACCGCAAGCACGAACACAAAGAAAGATCATAGTATCATCATAGGAATGGGTCATAGAAGGAACATGGCAATAACAAGCAATATCTCCACCAAACTTGCAAAAACACCTAGAAGTACTAGAATCAATCATCATGTGTAATGCGAAGCATGGGTCACAAATGCATGACAAAGGCATAGGAATGATCATATCATGGAAAGTGAACATGGCAATATGGGCATAAAGGAAGAAGTGATATATAACCCATAACCATGTGAGGGCCATGTAGAAGAGATGCGAGAAGTCTTTGCGCGAAGGGAGCTGTGGGAAAGACAATCCATGTGATCTCAAGTCATCATTGCTCTCTAGAGCTTGTTTTGTAAACTCATGGGATTGTAAGGTTGACAAATATTCATGGGTACCTACACAAAATAGACACGAACCAAAGAAAGTGTGTGCGTGGTAAATGTACACATCATCCATCATGATGTGTATGTGCACGTGTGAGTTAGCACAAGATAAGAAATGCTCAAAGAAATTTGAGGCATGGTATATGAACATGTCATCCATCATGCAATGATAGTTATTGTGTTCAACATGATTAGGATGCAATTTATAGCAAGTGTGAGGCACAACAATAACATTTTTATTCATGGGGAGCATATGGTGCACACAATCATGGGAATCATGTAAATCATAGGATGGATCAAAATCTCCTAATAGGTATGCGGAAACTATGGGGGTCTCCTCATGAGCAATATCGGAAGCATAATATGGAGAAAATGGACAGCATCCAAAACAATGCATATCCGAAGCTAGGTGGTCATGGCATGGCATATGAGATAAATGATGCAAAGGAAGCATATCAATATCATCACAAGAAAAAAATGCCAATAACCATGGGCTTGTCATCTATGCCATATGTGCAAATTGGGTTTAGTTTAATGGCATATGCATAGCCACTATGATGAGATTGCAAATAATACATACGGGAGATCTCATGCATAGCATATGACAAGTCAAGCGGATGATCAAACATGATGTGACCAAGAGAATTATCACAAGAAATCCTATGTAACATGGCATCACAACTACTAGACTCCTCATGGCAATCATCAAACTCATCATAAATGGGTAAATCATCGCATGGGGAAATCATACTAGCATGAAGCATGGTAATAGGTGGATCAACATCATGCAAGCGATCAAAATCAAGAATGTCCACTAGTGGGACTAGAGCATCACCTTCACCTATGTTACCTTTCTCGTTCCACTCAAGTGGTGTAGGTGAGGTGGGAAAGACCAAATCGTGGTCATCTTCATCGTGATGGAACCATGTGGGGGGTGCATCATAGTCCACCATGGCCATCGTCATGTCCAAAGGGAGGACGAAGTCGTCGAGGATCGGCGCGTCATCATATATGGGACCTAGCACCAAATGAGAAGACACAACAGAGGTAGAGGTTAAGTTGTTAGAAACCAAAATGGCCTCATATGCCTCATCAACTATCTCACTCTCTCTATGTGGCGGTGGCTCACTCACTCCCTCAAGGTAGGTGCACTCAATGTCGCATATGGTGGAGTCACTCATATCACTCAAGTGGTGGTGGTGGTGGCTCTCCTCACATGGCAATTGGGGCAGCTCATCATATATGGGGCTAGTGGTGAAGTCACTCTCACTCTCAATATGGTGGCAAAAGTCACTCAAGTCATCATACGTCGTCGTGGTCGAAGGGAGAATCCCATGCTCAACCATCTCGTAGTCGTCGCCGTGGATGAATGCCGAAGATGGCACATCATCACTCTCGTCATGGATGAAGGTTGAAGATGGCAAATCATCACTCTCGCCGTCTTGTAGCATGGTCGTTGTGAAGTGAACTCGGGGTCGAGTAGACTTGGCCTTCTTGATTTCTTGCTCTGCCTTGAGAGCACCAAAGTAGTTGTCGTCGAGCGACTTGTAGTTCTCGAGGAAGATAGTCTTGGAGATGTCATTGTTCAATCCCATCATGAAGTAGAACTTCATCCAAATGGAGTCATCCACGCCAGCACGTCGCAAGGCTTCCTTCATGTTCTTGAAGTACTCGTCGAGGGACTTGGATCCTTGTATGGTGTTCTCCAATTGGCGTTGAAGATGTTCCGTGTAGGTGGAAGGCACAAATTCTCGCCTCATCGCTTTCTTCGTCTTGGACCAACTCATGTCGAAGCTCCTCGCAAGGTGAGTGAAGCCACCAAATCAACGGGTAGTCGTGGAAGGTACTTGTGGCGCACTTCGCTTGAACTTTGGAGGGTACTTGATGTAGCTTGAGGTAGTCGTCCATCTTGCACTCCCATTCGAGGTATTCATCGGGGTCATTAGTCCCAAAGAATGGAATCTCGTCGGTGATGTTGAAGTTGTTGTAGCTCGAGGGAGTAGTGGACTTGAGATCGTGGAGTAGGCGAAGATGCCGTACGTCCGAAGGCGAAGATGCCTTGAAGTCACTTGGCGAAGATGCCAAAGGTGTTGAAGAAGCCGCAGCCTTGTAGTTGATGTCGCGGCTCTGTATAGCCTGTGTGCATGGGGTCCCGTGTGCACGGGGGTCGAGGGCCCGTGTGCACGGCGTTGGCAGCGAAGCCAACTCTCGTCCAGAAGGTCGCTCTTCATGGTCCTGTCGATGTCGATGCTTGTGTGTACTTGCCGGAGATGGTAGCTCGAGAGTCTTTGCACTTGAGCATCTTCTTGAAGATGAGGAAGAGCGCTTGCGGTTCTTGATGAGGGCCTTGAGCTCCTCCATGCGCTTGTCCATCTTGGCGTCGATGAAGTTCTTCATAGCATCGAACTCGTCGTCGTTGTTGTAGACCGGAGATGATGTGCTTTGCCTATCCATCACAAGACTCGAGCAAAGGTGAGTAGGAAATGAGATAAACAATACCAAGCTACCTTTTCCCAAAGTTGATGATGTATCTTGCATCACTCAATGTGAAATGAAAGAATAGTGGAATTGTTAGCGGACTTGTTCACTCACACCTACAAAGTAAAGCTTGTCGAATGGCTTGGTTAGGACAAGTGGCACAAATTTCATGCAAATTGAAGTCTAAGATATTGTAAATGTTGAAATAAATCCAAAGGACTCAAAATGCAAAGCAAGTGATCACAAATATAGAGGAGGGCAATAAAGAAACACACACGGTGGGATAATGGGGCTTGTGCAACTATAGGGATGAGCAATACAAAATTGCCTGACGAAGACTAAGCTCGTGTTGCACAAACACTAGGAAGCACTAGCTTGATTGCACACTTGGGCACGATTCACCACTTGGCACCAACCTATATGTATGCAAGCTAAATGATTCCTATACCATGTATCCTCATGCACAAGTATCTCTTTTCATGCTCAACTCTTTGCTTATAAGCTTATGATCATTCTCTTTCTTGCTTAAAAGCTTTTTTTTAATTTCCTTTTCCTTTCCACTTTGCTTGATGAGCCTCAACCACAAATATGGGACAAGTATCACAACATATGCACAGGAGTAAAAAATGGCACAATATGATATATCTAATGATGCAACAATATGATATCGTATCACTATGGTGCACAAGTTTTCGCGAAGCCCGGCAATACTCGGATAGCTAGTCTCACTAGGTATGAAGGTATTCACAAAGATGGTGGGGCTATCAAGATGTAATGGCAAGGAAGGAAAAGTTTATGACGGAATGGATACCTTCGTCACACTTAACCTTTCACGAAGTTGGGGGTAACCAGCCTTGCTTCTGGTTGAGGATGGTCTCGAAGGATGGATGGTCATCATCGATGTGGAAGCTCGTGGTGGATGTAGTCGATGGAATGATACAAGTCACCGGTGGTTGATGTAGATGTAACCGTCCCTAAGTAGCCGAAACCCCTTAGGAGACTCAAATCACAACTCAAACAACCACAAATACCAAAGGAACCAAAACGGGTTAGTTTGCGGAAGTTTTATGTGGTGGTGCGGAAGTTATGGCGGAGGACCGATGCAAAAGATGCAAAATGGACAAAATTTGATGGAGTCAAATGGTGGTAAAACCAAGATTAGCAGCTCGGGCACGTCGCTAGCTTGTCAACGAGCCAAAGAACACCCAAATCGGAGTTTGGATGCGAAAGTTACGGCCAAAATGGTGAAGTCCGGGCGGCTGCTGTAGGGGGGCCGTGCGCACGGGGTCCAGGGCCCGTGGACACGGGGTCCCGTGTGTATGGTACACGTACCAAAGATACGGGGTCACCAGGGACTTCGCGGGGGCCCGTGGGCACGGGGTGGGGAGCCCGTGGGCACGGGGTAGGCGGAAATTTCGTGATTTTCTTGTCAAATTCGATGGGGGAAAGAAAAATTGGGGTATGGGGATGCAAGAGGGGGTAGATCTACTTGCTATACATCAGATCCACGGATCAAAATCAACAAAAACTCACAAAAACTTCAAATCACAAAAAATTTGGTATGGCTCTTTTTGTGGGGAATTTTCGAAATTGGGCAAGAACAAGCAAAATTAGGCTAGAAAACAAAGAGGGGGGCTCCAATTTCGTGAGAAACCATGGCTCATGATACCAAGATGTTGTAGGGTGGAACCCTATGGGGAGATCTTTCATGAATTGGAGGGGGAATCCCCAAGAACAAGATGAACATAAGAGGGAAAGCAAGAGGAACACTCAAGAACAAGTCCAATCACACATCCACTAGACAATCAAACACACAAGATCCACAAGGTACATAAACAATCAAAGGGAAACAAGATACATGGTAGAGTTCATCCCAAATCCTATGAAGGAGATTAGGTCTTGATGATCTAGATAGATCCTTCCCTCAAGGGGGGCTTTATCCACTAGGGATCTTCTCCAATAGAGGCCTTGAACTCCAATGGAGTGTCTCTCTCTCAAGAGGAATGCCACAAGGGGAGGTACATGAGCTAAGATCTAGTGTTTAGATCTATTCTTAGCTAAGTCTAAATGGAGGAGGGAGAGGAGTATATATAGGTCCAAGGGATGAAGGGGTAAGCAGGGGCGAAATGGGATTACATGGGCAAAGCCCGCAGCAACACTCAGGGGGGCCGTGTGCACGGGGTATCCAGAGACCTGACGCATGAGCCCATGCGCACGGGGTCCGTGAGGCCCGTGGGCACAGGGTCGGAGGGGCCCGTGCGCACAGGGTCTCCTGGGAGCTGCTGCCTTCTTCTTGGCGCTTCCTTCTCCGCTTCCAGGCTTCCCTCTTGGATGGTGTGGATGTTCTCTTCTTCTTGGACTCCTCCTCGATGAATGTGTAGCTCCGCTCACACCTATGTATGCACACGAGGGAGGGGTCAAGTAGTATACCATCCTCGAAAGGTACAAGTGAACACGTGTAAAGGAGATGATTCACCTTTGTATGCATGAAGTAGATTGGCACGTGTCACTTGCCAAATGGACTCTTGACATCGTGATGACCATAGGATGCTCCGCATCACTTCTGGGTATCCTTGAATATCTTGGGGTGCCATAGGCATCCCCAAGCTTAGGCTCTTGCCACTCCTTATTCCATAGCCCATCAAATCTTTACCCAAAACTTGAAAACTTCACAACACAAAACTCAACAGGAAATCTCATAAGCTCCGTTAGTGCAAGAAAGAAAAACCACCACATAAGGTACTGTAATGAAATCATTATTTATTTATATTGGTGTTAAACCTACTGTATTCCAAGTTCTCTATGGTTCATACCCCTACATACTAGCCATAGATGCATCAAAATAAGCAAACAACACACGAAAGGCAGAATATGTCAAAAACAGAACAATCTGTAGCAATCTATAACTCTCGAATACTTCTGGAACTCTAAAAATGCTAAAAAATAGGAAGTCCTGGGAAATTTGTCTATTGATCTACAGCAAAAAGAATCAACGCAAAAGCACGTTTCTCTGAATTACTAAAATTATTTTCGTCCGCGCAAAGTTTCTGTTTTTCAGCAGAATCAAATTAACTATCACCATAGGTTATCCTATAGATTCTACTTGGCACAAACACTAATTAAAACATGAAAACACACCTAAACAGAAAGTAGATGAAAAATTTATTACTAAATAGAAGCAAAAATAAAAAAACTAAAATAAATTTGGGTTGCCTCCCAACTAGCGCTATCGTTTAACGCCCCTAGCTAGGCATAAAAGCGAGGATAGATCTAAGTAGTGCCATATTTGGCACTCGATTCATAAGTAGCTCGCATGATAGATTCATAAGGTAATTTGACTTTATTTCTTGGAAAGTGCTCCATGCCTTTCCTTAATGTAAATTGGAATCTAATATTCCCTTCCTTCATATCAATAATCGCACCAATTGTTCTAAGGAAAGGTCTACCAAGAATAATAGGACATGAAAGATTGCAATCTATATCAAGAACGATAAAATCTACAGGCACCAAATTCCTATTTGCAATAATGAGAACATCATGGATCCTTTCCATTGGCTTTTTAATGGTGGAATCCGCAAGGTGCAAATTTAAAGAGCAATCATCAAGATCATGGAAACCTAGAATATCACATAAAGTTTTCGGAATCATGGAAACACTAGCACCCAAGTCACACAAAGCATAACACTCATGATCTTTAATTTTAATCTTTATAGTAGGTTCTCACTCATCATAAAGTCTTCTAGGTATAGAAACTTCCAAATTAAGTTTTTCATCATAAGATTGCATCAAGGCATCAACAATATGTTTGATAAAAGCTTTATTTTGACTATAAGCATGAGGAGAATTCATAACGGATTGCAACAAGGAAATACAATCTTCTAAAGAACAATTATCATAATTAAATTCCTTAAAATCCAAGATAGTGGGTTCAATGCTATTTAAAGTCTTGACCTCTCCAATCCCACTTTTACCAAATTTAGCATCAAGATCTAAAAACTCCGAATCATTGGGACGCCTTTTAACTAAAGTTTACTCATCTCCAGTCCCATCATTATTAAGATTCATATTGCAAAACAAAGATCTAATAGGGGACACATCAATAACGTTAAGATCTTCATCATTATTTTCATCTAACTTTTTTGGTTTGGCAGCCATCTTATTGACTAAGGTAGCTTGCTTATCAGAAATTTGGGCTATAGATTGTTCAAGCCGAGTAATTTGAGAGTTCAAACCATAAAATTCTTTAGACATATCATCAAGCTCTTTGTTCATAAACCCCATAAAACTTTTTTGTTCTTTAAGCTCCTTTCTGAAGAAATTATTATGCTCAGATTATAAAGTCATAAAACTTCTAACACTTGATTCAATCTCTTCCAACCTTCTAAGATGAAGGTCGGTGTTCTTAGGAAAAGCCATAAGGGAAAACAGGCACACAAGCAAACAAAAAGGCAAGAGAAAAAGAGAGGGGATTGGGAAAGAGAGGGCGAATAAAATGGCAAGGGTGAAGTGGGGGAGAGGAAAACGAGAGGCAAATGGCAAATAATGTAAATGCGAGGGAGATGAGTTTGTGATGGGTACTTGGTATGTCTTGACTTGAGCGAAGACCTCCCCGGCAACGGCGCCAGGAATCCTTCTTGCTACGTCTTGAGCTTGCATTCGTTTTCCTTGAAGAGGAAAGGGTGATGCAGCAATAGTAGCGTAAGTATTTCCCTCAGTTTTTGAGAACCAAGGTATCAATCCAGCAGGAGACTCCTCAAAAGTCCCATGCACCTACACAAACAAACAAGAACTCGCAACCAACGCAATAAAGGGGTTGTCAATCCCTTCACGGCCACTTGCAAAAGTGAGATCTGATAGAGATAATATGATAAGATAATTATATTTTTGGTATTTTACAATATAGATAGGAAAAGTAAAGATGCAAATAAAAGTAGATTGAAAGCTTATATGATAAAAGATAGACCCGGGGGGCCATAGGTTTCACTAGTGGCTTCTCTCAAGATAGCATAAGTATTACGGTGGGTGAACAAATTACTATCAAGCAATTGATAGAAAAGCGAATAATTATGAGATTATCTAGGCATGATCATGTATATAGGCATCACGTCCGTGACAAGTAGACCGACTCCTGCTTGCATCTACTACTATTACTCCACACATCGACCGCTATCCAACATGCATCTAGAGTATTAAGTTCATAAAGAACATAGTAACGCATTAGGAAAGATGGCATGATGTAGAGGGATAAACTCATGCAATATGATATAAACCCCATCTTTTTATCGTCGATGGCAACAATACAATACGTGCCTTGCTGCCGCTGTTGTCACTGGGAAAGGACACCGCAAGATTGAACCCAAAGCTAAGCACTTCTCCCATTGCAAGAAAGATCAATCTAGTAGGCCAAACCAAACTTATAATTCAAAAAGACTTGCAAAGATAACTTAATCACACATAAAAGAATTCAGATGAGATTCAAATATTTCTCATAGATAAACTTAATCATAAACCCACAATTCATCGGATCTCGACAAACACACCGCAAAAAGAGTTACATCAAATAGATCTCCAAGAAGATCGAGGAGAACATGGTATTGAGATTCAAAGAGAGAGAAGAATCCATCTAGCTAATAACTATGGACCCGAAGGTCTATGGTAAACTACTCACAACTCATCGGAGAGGCCTTGGAGTTGATGTAGAGGCCCTCCATGATCGATTCCCCCTCCGGCGGAGCACCGGCGAAGGCTCCAAGATGGGATCTCGCGGATACAGAAGGTTACGACGGTGGAATAGTTTTTTGTGGTCGCTTCTGATGTTTTCGGGGTACATGGGTATATATAGGTGGAAGAAGTAGGTTGGTGGACCCCCGAGGGGCCCACGAGGGTAGGGGTGCGGCCAGCCCTAGGGGGCGCGCCGGGCACCCTCGTGGCTGCCTCGGTTGTTTCTTGACTTCCACTCCAAGTCCTCTGGATCACGTTCGTTCCAAAAATCACGCTCCCGAAGGTTTCATTACGTTTGGACTCCGTTTGATATTCCTTTTCTTCGAAACACTGAAATAGGCAAAAAAACAGCAATTCGGGATGGACCTCCGGTTAGTAGGTTAGTCCCAAAAATGATATAAATGTGTAAAGTAAAGCCCATGAACATCCAAAATGGGTAATATAATAGCATGGAACAAACAAAAATTATAGATACGTTGGAGACGTATCAGCCCCAAACCATGCACAGACACATGTCGAGGAACGCTATGCGTGCAATGGTTCTCTCATGATGACCGGGTCAATCCAACGTCCACTCTGCAATTACTGCGAGTCGTGGGGTCGTGGGACTATTGCAGTTAATGTGAAACAGTAACTTCTGAAGCGCCACGCCCCTGCTCCACGCCTTTTCCTCTTAAGATAGGAAAACACGGAGCGGCACGGTTCACTTGTCATCTGTTCTGCCCTCCCATCATCTTCCTCAGCAAGCTAAACAACTGCCCCTCCTTTCTCTCCCCTTCCCATCGCCGTTCCCCCACCTGATTCCTTCCCTCATCCGCACCGGCGTTCGAGGGAGTGGGGAAGAAAACCGCAGCAAAAGGGAAGTAGACAGTCGTGGTGAAGGAGGTGGTCACCGAGGGAAGCAAGAGGGTGACAGAGTTGGACAAGAAGCGGAGGGGGGCGTTGTCTTCTCCCCATCGAATCTGGACGGCATGGTTCTGCAGAGAAGGTATGGATACCTGTGGGAGAGGGAAGTCCCGAAAGGGCACGACGTGCCCAATGTTTTGGCGGAGAGGGAAGAGGATCCGCCGAAGTCATACCGATTCTTCTGTGCATATTTTATCTTCGGCCTCTGCCCCCCTTTCTCTGATTTTTTGAGGCAATGATGAAGATTTATGGATCTTACCTCCTGGACTTCACGCCAAATGCAATGGCGACCATTGCCATTTTTCCCATTTGTGCGAGAACTTTGTTGGAGTTGCCCCCAGCGTTGATCTATTCACGCATTACTTTGCCCCATGGGTGGAGAACAAAACTCACCGCTCCGGGAACATCAGCTGGATGCCATGGGTGACAAGGAAGTCCTGGGATTACATCTCTGGTCTGCAGCGTGAGAGGTGGGATGAGTGGAGAGGAGACTGGTGCTAGATTCAGGACAAAGAGGCCCCAGAGTTCTGCGAAGCAGTGGCATCGAGCACAACAATGAATGGAGGGCATTCGGCCTCACCAACGATAGGCTCCGCCCGGCAATAAACGGGATCACCCGCTTGAAGGCTGCCAGGCTAACCATTGAGCATGTGGGAGCCGATTTTCTCCTCTGCCACATCTCGCTGCTGTAGAAGAGGGACAGACCCGCCTCACTGTATGGTGATGCTAGGGACAGGATGAGATTGCTCCCAGGCTTGGCCAATAACTTGTCTGTGTATGGCCACGCCTGGCTATGCGACCAGCTATTTAGCCGCTTTGAGTTGTTCAAGCTTCCGGCAAATGGCATCCCCCTGAATGTCAACTCTGCTCGGGATCAGATCTTGAATTGGATGTCGGATTGTAATTCTTATGGGGTATCAGGTGATTGGCGGTTGCCCACTCTTGATGAAGAACTCGAACGGTCCAACGCCCTGGCGGAGAGGGCTGTCAGGGTGGAGACCAATGTGTACAAACGCACCTCCACTATGGAGGCAGCGTTTATCAAGAGGAGGATTGAGGAGGACAAAGCAGCTCAAATGGCTGCAATGGCAAGGACCGCAAAGGACGGGAAGGGAAAAGCTGAGGATGAGAGTTCCTCTCATGGTGGTAGTGAGGCGCGGGCTACGGAAGAGGTTGTCGGGGAAGATCTCATCGGGGACGATCTTGCCGGGAATGAGACTCTCGGACTTGAGGCTCTAGCTACCGCGGCAGCAGAGCTCCAAGAGGAGGAGGGGCTAATGAGGCAGAGGAGCCCGAAGCAGAGTGGCTCGCGGCTGG
Source organism: Triticum aestivum (assembly GCF_018294505.1). Taxonomy (NCBI): domain Eukaryota; kingdom Viridiplantae; phylum Streptophyta; class Magnoliopsida; order Poales; family Poaceae; genus Triticum; species Triticum aestivum. Next base: position 229,001,508 of record NC_057798.1, read on the forward strand.
TCCTCAAGCCCCCGAGCCAATTTTAGATCAGCACCCCCACATGCGTTCTGCTAACCGGGGAATGGTGGCCCCAAATCCAGTGCCTGCCGCCAAGAGGGTGAAGAAGACCACCACTAGAAATACCAAGACAGAGGTGGCATGCCGCTAGTCTCCTCGCCTTGCCGAGATCAAAGCTTCTCCCGCCAAGCAATCGGTGGACGTGGAAGCCGATTCTAGCCCTCACTCTAGATCGAGCTCTTTGCAAAGCTAGTCTTCATCGGAGCCCCCAGCGCCTCAGCAGGCTTGGAGTTGCCAAAAAGCTCTGCCCCTCCGCCCTAGAAGAGAGGCAGGGCGTCCCCACCGCCCATGGAATTTGAATTGAGCTCCATGCTCATTGATGAGGAGTAAGGGAGATTTCCCTTTTCGTAATAGCTTCAGTATATTTGATTATCTTTGCTGACTGACCTTTTGCTTTGCTGTTGCTGGCAGGGAGGAGTAGGAGGATATGGAGACGCTCATCCATCGATCGAAGAGGCCCTGGTACGCTGGGTCGCCAAAGATTGTGGAGAGCTCGGGCTTGGCGGGGAGCAATACGGAGGATCCGCACCGAGCCCCCAGCCCAACCCTCGGCCTAAAAGGGGAGGGCTGGTTCCTTCTGCTGGAGGCGACGGTGACGAGCTTCCACCCCCCCCCCCAGCTCGAGGAGGCGGAGGAATGACACAAGATAGCCCTCCCTGCAAGGTCACGTTCCTACTACTGACCTAGCCGAAGAACCCCTGGCGAGGTCCTCTGTGGGCGAGCCCGCACAGAGCGTCGTCGTGGCTGCCGCAGCAAGGGGTGGAGTTCATGGCCCGACAACTAATGCTGCTAGGAAAACTGAGGCCCCTGCCCGACAGGCTTCTCCCTGTACTCAACCTCCACTCTTCTTCATCTTCTTTTCATATATCTCCTCTCTCTATATTTAGGCAATCTAAAACTTCTGCCTTTTTGCCATTCGCATGTCCTCTCATCTGCAGTCCTCCAGGCCAAAGAACCAGAACTGTTGGAAGAGGTGGCCAGCATAGGGAGAGCTGCCACGGATGAGGCCGCCAAGATTGCCACCACGGTGGGATAGGGCCCTGTTGCTGGGAGTGTTTAGGATTCCTGGGCGATGGCGGAACATACTCCTGAGAACGCCCCAGAGGTGGGAGTGGTGGTCGAGGGGAAGATTCCCCTCCAAACCATGTGAGGGAGTCATGGATTAGGGGGGGTCTGGATGGCCGGACTATAACCTTTGGCTGGACTCCTGCACTATGAAGATACAAGATTGAAGACTTCGTCCCGTGACCGGATGGGACTTTCCTTGGCGTGGAAGGCAAGCTTGGCGATACGGATATGTAGATCTCCTACCATTGTAACCGACTTTGTGTAACCCTAACCCTCTTCGGTGTCTATATAAACCGGAGGGTTTTAGTCCGTAGGACGAACAACAATCATACCATAGGCTAGCTTCTAGGGTTTAGCCTCTCTGATCTCGTGGTAGATCTACTCTTGTACTACCCATATCATCAATATCAATCAAGCAGGAGTAGGGTTTTACCTCCATCGAGAGGGCCCGAACCTGGGTAAAAACATTGTGTCCCTTGTCTCCTGTTACCATCCGCTTAGACGCACAGTTCGGGACCCCCTACCCAAGATCCGCCGGTTTTGACACTGACATTGGTGCTTTCATTGAGAGTTCCTCTGTGTCGTCATCTTTAGGCCCGATGGCTCCTTCGATCATCAACAACAATGCGGTCCAGGGTGAGACTTTTCTCCCCGGATAGATCTTCGTATTCGGCGGCTTTGCACTGCGGGCCAATTCGCTTGGCCATCTGGAGCAGATGGAAAGCTACGCCCCTGGCCATCAGGTCAGATTTGGAAGTTTGAACTACACGGCTAATGTCCGCTGAGACTTGATCTTCGACGGGTTCGAGCCACAGCCAAGCGCGCCGCACTGTCACGATGGGCATGATCTAGCTCTGCCGCCGAACAGTGCCCTGGAGGCTGCACCAGTGTCCGCTCCGACCCTTAGCTCGGAGCCGACTGCGCCGATCGAGGATGGGTGGCTGGACACCGCCTCGGGGGCTGTGATCCCTACGGCGATTGAGCCGAACACCATCCATGTCCTTTGCAAGGCTCGTAACTCCAAGGTGTCGGACTCCTCTCCGGACTCCGAACCTTCCGTGCCCCTGCCAATCAAATCCGATTGGGCGCCGGTCATGGAATTCACCGCCATGGACATCTTTCAGCACTCGCCCTTTGGCGACATCCTGAATTCACTAAAGTCTCTCTCTTTATCAGGAGAGCCCTGGCCGGACTATGGTCAGGAAGGTTCAGATGCGGACGACGAAGAAATTCAAAGCCCACCCAGCACCCACTTCGTATCCACTATCGATGATTTAATCGACATGCTCGAATTCGACTCCGAAGACATCGACGGTATGGACGACGATGCAGGAGACGACCAAGAACCAGCGCCTACAAGGCACTGGAAGGCCACCTCGTCATACGACATTTACATGGTGGACATCCCAAAAGATGGGAATGGCGATGGACCAACGGAGGATGACCCCTCCAAGAAACAGCCTAAGCGCCAGCGTCAGTGGCGCCGCTCTAAATCCCGCCACAGCAAAAACAGTGCTGCCGGCACGGGAGACAATAACACCCCGGACAGTGCCGAAGACAACCCCCTCCAGCAGGATTCAGCGCAGGAGGATGGAGAAGCCAGCCCTCATGAGAGAGTGGCAAACAGAGAGGTAGAGGACGATAATTACATGCCTCCCTCCGAGGACGAGGCAAGCCTCGACGACGACGAATTTGTCGTGCCTGAGGATCCCGTCGAACAAGAGCATTTCAAACGTAGGCTTATGGCCACGGCAAGCAGCCTCAAGAAAAAGCAGCAACAGCTTAGAGCTGACCAAGACTTGCTAGCCGACAGATGGACTGAAGTATTGGCGGCCGAAGAGTATGAACTCGAACGCCCCTCCAAGAGCTACCCAAAACGCAGGCTGCTACCCGATTAGAGGAGGAAGCACCTAAACATACATCACCAGCGCATGATACGGCCGACCGGCCACCTCGTGGCCGCGACAGAGAGGCCTCTCGACCCTCCACTCAAACCGCACCCCGGCGCCGCTCAAAAAATACCAAGGCGCGGGAAAATGCGCCAGACCTGCGAGATATACTGGAGGACAAGGCAAGGCAAACAAGATCGATCAACGGATCGCGTGGGCGCCCCATGATACATGATGATAACTGTCATGCCGGATATGGCAATTCCGGCCGGGCCGAACACAGTAGACAAAGCTCATTTGAGCTGCATCATGATATAGCCCAATACAGAGGCACCGCACACCCACTATGCTTCACAGACGAAGTGATGGATCATCAAATCCCTGAGGGTTTCAAACCCATAAACATTGAATCATACGATGGCACAACAGATCTTGCGGTCTGGATCGAGGACTATCTCCTTCATATCCATATGGCCCGCGGTGATGATCTACACACCATCAAATACCTCCCACTCAAGCTTAAAGGACTTGTTGGGAAGACCTGGAAGCCGCATTCCTCGACAACTTCCAGGGCACCTATGTGCGACCACCAGACGCCGATGACCTAAGCCACATAATTCAGCAGCCAGAGGAATCAGCTAGACAATTCTGGACACGGTTCCTAACCAAGAAAAATCAAATCATCGACTGTCCGGATGCAGAGGCCCTTGCAGCCTTCAAACATAACATCCACGACGAGTGGCTTGCCCGGCACCTAGGACAGGAAAAGCCGAAATCCATGGCAGCCCTCACAACACTCATGACCCGCTTTTGCGCGAGAGAGGACAGCTGGCTAGCTCGTAGTAACAACATGACCAAGAGCCCTGGTAATTGGAATACCAAGGACAGCAACGGCAGGTCGCGTCGCAACAAGCACAAGCGCCGCATTAATGGCGATAATGCTGAGGATACGGCAGTCAATGCCGGATTCAGAGGCTCCAAACCTGGTCAGCGGAAAAAGCCATTCAAAAGAAATACTCCGGGCCCGTCCAATTTGGACCGAATACTCGATCGCTCGTGCGAGATACACGGCACCCCCGAAAAACCATCCAACCACACCAACAGGGATTGTTGGGTGTTCAAGCAGGCAGGCAAGCTAAATGCCAAAAACAATGACAAGGGGCTGCATAGCGATGACGAGGAGGAGCCCCGGCCGCCGAACAATAGAGGATAGAAGGGTTTCCCCCACAAGTGCGGACGGTGAACATGATATACGCAACCCACATACCCAAAAGGGAGCGGAAGCGTGCACTAAGGGACGTATATGCGATGGAGCCAGTCGCCCCAAAGTTCAATCCGTGGTGCTCCTGCCCGATCACTTTTGATCGAAGGGACCACCCCACTAGCATCCGCCATGGCGGATTCGCCGCATTGGTTCTAGACCCAATCATTGACGGATTTCACCTCACTAGAGTCCTGATGGACGGCGGCAGCAGCCTGAACCTGCTTTATCAGGATACAGTGCGCAAAATGGGCATAGACCCCTCAAGGATTAAACCCACAATGACGACCTTTAAAGGCGTCATACCAGGTGTAGAGGCCAACTGTACAGGCTCATTTACACTTGAAGTGGTCTTCGGATCCCCGGATAACTTCCGAAGCGAGGAGTTAATCTTCGACATAGTCTCGTTCCGCAGCAGCTATCACGCACTGCTCGGATGAACCGCATTTGCAAAGTTCGATGCGGTGCCGCACTACGCATACCTCAAGCTCAAGATGCCAGGCCCTCAAGGAGTCATTACGGTCAACGGAAACACTGAACGCTCTCTCCGAACGGAGGAGCATACGGCGGCTCTCACGGCGGAAGTACAAAGCAGCCTCTCAAGGCAATTCTCGAGTCCGGCTATTAAACGTCCGGACACCGTCAAGCGCGCCCAGAGTAACCTACAACAAGACTGCCTGGCACGTCCCGAGCACGCGTAGCAATGTGGCCCCAACCCCAGCCCTCGCGAAATTGTGAAACTAGTACTACGCGTACATAATTACGCTCTGGAAATACCATGGGCATAGGGGCAGGGGCATGACCACGGCAGGCCCAGAATGCGACTCAACCGCACCAGGGGCTCCCGATTGTGCAATTCCTTTTTCTTATTTTCAGGACTCCTTTATCAAGAAGCCCTGTCCGGTAGTAGAATCGCCGGACATACGATGCAACAGCCAGGGAAACAGAAAGCTACGTCGAGTGTCCAAGTGGTCTCTATAACGAGCAGTATACTTGTTTTACATATCATCCCGCAGCTCGCTCCTGGAGGGGGACATGTCAAATAGTCCCGTCCCTTGCTTATCGCACTATTTGTATCGTCCTGCTTTTACCGCGGCTTTTTTAATAAACAATGCACAGCTTTTGCCTATTATTGCATTCCTTTCTTTATCTATATATGTTCACTCATGACATGTTGCATCCGTACACTTTGGTACAGCCAAATACACCAGGGGCTTAAGTACCCCAAAATATGGTGTGATAAGTCCGAACACTTTCACAAGTGCGGCACCCCGAACTTATAGCATTATATGCATCGGCTCCGAATCATGTCTTGGGTCAATAGTTGGGTTTGCCCGCCTCCCATGTTTTGGTACCTTACGTTCCGTTATATCGGCTAAGGTAGCATTGGGAGAACCACTGCGATTGTGCCCCGGTTGAGCTGGGTTAAGCACCGCAGTGGAGAAAGCTAAAACTGACCGTCATGATAGGGCAAGAGCCGGTCGCTGTTCGAGAGGTTTTCGAGTCCCTAAAGACTTATGCCGCTTAGAGCGAGGAGTCGGCTTTGTCCGGCCCAGGCGTGGATAGCGCCCCGAACTCGGTCTTCCGAATACTAGGGGCTTCACCGAAATTTAAAATTATAGAATTTTATGGCTAAGTGAGAGTGTTAAAGCATTATAGTCCGGTTGCCTCATTCGTTGCGTTGAGCGCCTCCCTCAAAGGACCCAAGAATGGGAAAAGAGCGCTCAAGTTTATCCCGAACACCCCAGCACTCGTGGCATGGGGGCAGAAGCCGACGACTCGCCATCTCTCAAATTTCATAAACGGCCGCATAGAAGGTAATATTTTAAATTCACAAGCGTTGCTTGGCGCATATGAACAAGTTTTCAGCGTACAGGATAACAAATGCGAATTTACTCAAAAATTACATCTTTGGAGCATTCACCCGCTATAAGACAGGCACCCATCAGGATGCTCTCATAATACATCTCGGGCTTGCGATACTCCCTGCCTGGTGGTGGTCTGTCCGTCACAAGCTTCTCTGCGTCCATCTTGCCCCAGTGCACTTTAGCACGGGCAAGGGCCCTACGGGCACCTTCGATGCTGACAGAGCGCTTGACGACTTCAATCCATGGACATGCGTCCACCAGCCGCCTCACCAGCCCGAAGTAGCTCCCAGGCATGGCTTCCTCAAGCGACAGCCGAACTATGAGGCCCTTCATGGCCTGTTCGGCCACCTTATGGAGCTCGACCAGCTGCTTCAGCTGGTCGCTCAAGGGCACCGGGTGTCCAGCCTCAGCATACTGAGACCAGAACACCTTCTCCATCGAGCTCCCCTCCTCGGCTCGGTAGAATGCGGCAGCATCGGACACACTACGAGGCAGATCTGCCAATGCTCCTGGAGAGCTCCGGATTCGGGTAAGTAACAAGTAATTCACTTTCACGTGTCTGCTTTGCATAAAGAATGCCTTACCCACCGCTATCTTCTTCATCGCTTCAATTTCCTGGAGGGCTTTTTGGGCTTCGGCCTTAGCGGCTTTGGCGCTCTCAAGGGCCGAGGCAAGCTCGGACTCTCGAGTCTTTGAGTCACGCTCCAAACTCTCGTGTTTTTCCACGAGAGCCTGGAGCTCTTGCCGCACCTCCGCCACCCGCACCTCCTGCTGCTCTCGCTCGGTGCGCTCCGCGGCCACATTGCTTTCGGCCTTGGACACCGCTTCCTTCAGGGTCGCCACCTCGTTTGTGGCCCCTGCAATACTCGCGTTATTCCTGTCATTTTTTGCAACCACATCTTTTATATACTTTAATAAGGTATTACTTACCTTCCTTGTCCTCGAGCTGCTTTTTGGCAAGGCCGAGCTCGTTCTTGGACCGCTCGAGGCTCTGCTTCAATGCATTGACCTCCGTAGTCAGTGCGGCAGAGGTCAGCAGCGCAGCCTGCATTCCCCATATTGACATACTTATGTTAGACTCCTGCGTACATCTTTTTAGACCCTCAGTTCGGCTTTTATTTCCGAACACCAAACTGAGCATCAGGGGCTACTGTCTATGCGGTAATATTTTTACATATACTGTCAGGACCCCGACTCAATGCCACATCGATCTAGCATGTAACACCTCATATCACTTTGCCGCCTCACGCACGGTATCCCCACGGGTGTCGCCTTACCTTTGCCCAGGACCGTTTGCGCCTTTTGGCACACGTATATGATAGTGTCGCTAGCATCCATATGATAAGGAGCCCGGGCTGACATGGCTAGTCGTAAACCCAAAGTGGCACAAACTTACAGGGACAGGCATCCATGACCCAGCATTGAACGTGTCGGTCATCAGCGAGTGAATCCAGGCTGTAGCACTGGGTTAGCAGGACTCCGGTGAACCGGGCTGTAGCGGGCTAACAGGACTCCGGTATTCATCGCGTGACATTTCCCCGAAGGGACAGACACAGGAACGAAGAAGGACACATGCCGGCCAGCCTAAGTGTTCCGGAGCAGTAGCAAGCTACCATTGCTCAGTGGAAGCACTAGGAGACATTTCCCGGTAAGAGAGGCTACTAAGGATAAACAACTAGATAGTCAGATCCCACACATACCAAGCATTTCAATAACATACACACAATATGCTCGATATGTGCATATACAACATGGCATCACAACATGACTCTACAACTCAAGTATTTTATTCAATAGGCTCCGAGGAGCGAGGTATTACAAACATGGTCTCTTGACCCAGCATTCAGAGCATACAAGTCAAAGCACAAGCAGAAGCTTAACATGTCTGAGTACAGACATCTACAAATGAAAAAGGCTGAGAAGCCTAACTATCTACCAGATCCTGCCGAGGGCACAAGATCGTAGCTGAGGTAACAAGCTAAACATCGAAGTCCACACGGAAGTACTAGTGAGACGGAAGTCTCTGCAAAAACATAAAATAGGCAAACGTGAGTACAAATGTACCCAGCAAGACTTACATCAGAACTAACTACATATGCATCATTATCAACAAAGGGGTGGTGGGGTTTAACTGCAGCAAGCCAGCTTTGACTCAGAGGCTATCCTGAACTACGACTGCAAGTAACTCTTTTGAGGTGGCGCACACGAGTCCACATATTCACCATATCAATACACCACTATGGATCCGCTCCCGTCTCCCTACGAGAACGCCATCCATAGCACTCACACTTATCTTGCGTATTTTAGAGTATCCACTTTCACTTGTCTATGAACTGTACAGGCAACCCAGAAGTCCTTTACCGCGGACACAACTATTCGAATAGATCATATTAACCCTGCAGGGGTGTACTTCTTCACACACGCTCTCGCCACTTACCGCCATGTACACCTCGTGTATCTCGCCAACCTTCAAGCGGAAGCCTAGCGAGGGAGTCAGCCACGACCTGACTAACCACACAAGTCACTCGTCCAGGTTTATCGCCTATTCGGGTTCCATCCGCAAGGAGATCCGGCCGGGGTGTCGCTCACGGCCCCAAACGATGTGAGCAGGGTTCCCAAGCCCACCATCCGGGTGCCACTTGGTACACCGTGCCACTGTGCCTAGTCTATCCCAAGCCCACCTGTACCGGGTGCCACTTGGTAGACTACTAACACTACCTACAAACACCAGAAACTAGTTGCAACTCCTGGACAGAGATCAAGTTGATTAATAAGCCGAGAGGGGCCGAGGTACTGGAACCCAATGTGTGGTAGTAACTGTTCATGGATCACAAACACAGAACTCAGTTCCTAAGGACGGCTTCAATGAGACAACCCACCATGTACTCCTACATGGCCTCTCACCGCTACCTTTACCAAATCGTGTTCACACACTTAGCTCTCAACAGTAGGACATGTTCACACACCTCTGATTCATCCCAGATGAATTAGACCTGACTCAACTCTAAGCAGTAGTAGGCATGACAAACAAGCATGAATGAGTAGGCACAACAGGGCTCAAACAACTCCTAATCATGCTAGTGGGTTTCATCTATTTACTGTGGCAATGACAGGTCATGCAGAGGATAAAGGGGTTCAGCTACCGCAGCACATAACAGTTGAAACGTTGTTGTCCTAATGCAGTAAAAGAGAGCAGGAGCGAGTGAGTGGGATTGTATCAGAATGAACAAGGGGGGTTTGCTTGCCTGGCACTTCTGAAGATAATATAGTTCTTCATCGGTGTTATCGAACTCATTGTCGGTACGTCGTCTACTGAGAGGGGACAAACACCGGACACACAGAAGGAAACACCATCAACGCAATGCACAATATGATGCATGATAATGACATGGCAATATGATGTGGTTTGAGCTAATGCAACTAGCATCAGGTTAAATGAAGTTGGTTTGAACCCTAGGTTCAAATTCAAACTCCATATGTGAAGGTTTAAATGCCATTCTAAGATTTGGCCTAAACAACAGCCCTAAGTTGTTCTATCATGCATGAAAATGGTACATGTGGATAGATTGGATTTTTCTGATCATTTTTCATATATAAATTATTTCATTTGGAGTGACGGTTGAATTTCTATGATTTTTAGAAGTTTAGGCAATTTTCTGGATTTTCTGAATTATTTTAAATCCAGGAAATTATTAATTGCGTCAGCATTGCATCAGCACTGCGTCAGCAGGTCAACCGTGGCTGACCAGGTCAAACCTGACGACCGGGTCCCACATGTCATTGGCTAACTGCTAACTAGGAGTTAACCCGTGTTGACTGGGATTTGACCCGCTGTGGGGCCCGCCTGTCTGTGTCTGTTAGGGAGGGATTAGTGGTGATTAGCGCCCAACTAAGCGACCACGTCAGCCCGCTGGAGTTTGACCGGCGACGACCTCAGACCGCGGCGGAAGCTCGCCGGAAAACTGCTACGGGGCTCGGTTTTGCGCGTGGTTTGCGTCTACGGGTAGCTGAAGGTGCGCCGCATCCAACTGGGCAAGCGACAGCGGCTGGGGTGGCCTGTAGTTGTCGGAGGCAAGCTCGCGGCGGCGGCCGGAGTTCGGCAAGCTCGGGTTCGGCGTTGAAGTGCGCGGGAAGGTTAGAGGATGGGTGCGCTCGGCTCCTGGGAGCGTGCTGAGCACGGGGCGATGCTCAGGCGCAAGCTGCAGTGGCTGCAACGATGACGGCGACATGGCCGGCGGCAGGGGAAGCTCGGCCATGGCGGTTACGGACGCTGGAGGTCGCAAACGACGAAGATAACAAGGGGGAAAAGACAGGGAGCTCACAGTGGTCACGTAGACAAGCTCAGCGGGCTCGGGGACGTCCTGCGTGCGGCGAATCGACGACGGCGATCACCAAACAGGGACGAGGAAGATGGCGACGGTGGTGATGCTGCAGGGCATCCACGGGCGCGTTCTTTGGCTTGGAGCTTCACAGCATCAAGGCGGAGCTAGAGGAAACGGCAACGGGGCAAGGGGACGGCGGTGGGCGCGGTGGCAGTGAGCGGCGGCGACGGACGCGCTCGGCACGGGTGAGAGAGAGAGCAGAGGAGGGGATGGGGACGAGGGAAAGTGAGAGGGGGTCGGGGAGGCACCGAGGAGACTCTTCGAGGCGCTGCGCTGGCGCGGGCGAGGGCAGGCAGGCAGAGTGGTGGCGTGGCGAGCTCGGCAGCGTCGCGGTGTCCCTCCTCTTCCTACTTGTAGAGGTAGGCGATGACTGGCACCGGGCCAGTGGGCTGGGCTGGCCAGGTGGGGCGCTAGGTGGGCTACAGGTAGGTGGCCCAGGTAGTTCCTCTCTCTTTCTCTTTCTTTTGTTTCAGTTTTCTATTTTTTCTGTTTTCTTTTGATTTAGTAAATATACCAAACCATTTGATAAAATGCTGAAAATAACTGTGGGCACTTGTGAAATTATTCCCAACAGCCCTCAAGTAGTTTCAGAATTTTTAGAGCATTTAAAATATTTATAGGATTTAAATGCCCTAATTCAAATACAATATGAGTTAATTTAAAAATTCAAAAATGATCTAAGAATATATTCATCATTTTTGGCAGAGCTTTCCACCTTAACCAGAAATCATGAACTTTTCTTAGGGACATTTTGGGTTTATTGAACAGATTTTATGGTTGACCCTATTTGATTCAATTTTGGTGCTAGGGTTTGTCAATCCCCATTTCAACTTAAATAATATTTAAACATGATGCATCAAGATGCAACACCAGGCAGTATCAGAAGCTAGGGATGTGACAACTCACCCCCACTAAACAAGAATCTCGTCCTGAGATTCAGGCGTAGGGTAAGATGAGGGGGGGACGCAACTAACACAATCTTCACGATCCAGGTTGCACTTCATAAGGACGTTGATTCGATCATCATCTTTGTCGCGATGTCCTGCTTTGAGAACTTCCATCTAACATGACAACGAGAGGAAAGGGACAATTCCAGAAGAATCGATCTTCTCAAAGATCGAGCAACTCAGGGTCAACTCATGGAGTGAGGCATTGAAACATCTCTTGAGCTGACACACAAAACACACATCAAGAGGGATGGAAAGATGACGGAGGTTCAATTTGGTAGGCAACAATTCCACGCTGAAGTAGGATGGTGCATGGTTTCAAAGTAGCGAGGAGTTGAGTTGCCATGATACCATAACGGGGCACCTTAGGGAAGGTGACTCATAGACATATCCCCTTAAGTGGCAAAAAGAATTACCTTTGATTCAGAGATCATTGAAACTCTTTATACCAGCTTAAGGCAAATTACAATCGATCATTTGGAGAAGTTCGAAAGAATGGCATACTCAGTTTGAAAAGGAAACTAGAGTTATAAGACAACTTGACAAATGGAAGGCACATTCCAATTGATACCGAGAATACAACCTAGTGACTGAGTGTGCCCTCAAGAACTTGAGCATTTCCATACTCATCAAGGTCTTACCAACATCCGTGCCGAGGATCCTGGCAACACATCTTACTACCACGATGAATAGTGACAGACAATGCAAATGCAAAGGAAGATAACACCTTCTCAGATTTCGCCTTAGCGAGGACAAGGAAACAAAATCTGGAGGATCGACCGAGAGACATTTAGCACTCCGCTTCTAATGTTGTCCTTGATGTGCTAGCGTAACCCATTCAAAGATATGGTTTGATATCTAGAACATCAAGTAAAAAGGTCGGACTTCGGGAGCACAAGAATCCATAAGGAACAATTAGGGAGTAATTACTATGAAGTCCTTATGGGAAGGTGACCAACTTCCTCAATCAAAATACTAGAATAATAGGTCTTCCGGCTGGGTGTGTTGGCCACGACATCCACTTTACCGGTTATCGAGAGACCAATATTATAGTTCTTGGGAGACGTTCCAACCATCATATCTGCCTGAGATTCAGATCTGATTGGTGTTAGGATATTCCAGACTCATCAAGTCTAGGAAGAAAAATGAAAGTTTGCAACACAAATCGATGAGACGGCGTTGCGAGATTCTCAAGGAATGAACTACGATAGCAAGCTCCAAAACATGAGCTGGTTCTGCTACATACATGTGAACACGCTATCCAAGACAAGCATGACCACATAGAAGTCTTACAACAAACACTACCGAGTTCTAGTTGGGAACCATCATCGAGGATATCGGAGTCTTGTGCATGATCTAGAATTAACACAATAAATTCCTTTTCCTTGAGCAAATCAATCAGTGGCTTGGGGTGCTAGGGATTACATATGGAATGGAGGTTGCAAGTCTCCAAACCACAGAATACTTCGCACATATGCATGACTGACTTGGGATGATTCCAAAGGAAGCAACATTGACTTTCTCGAATTCACGACGGCAACTTGCACCAAATGCACATGAACTAGAGGAAGTCGCTTCTTACATCCGAACATATGCTTCATGAGCTAGCATGAAGAAATGCTTTCAAAAGTTTCCAACACTAGCTTAATGTTCAACAAAATTATGGAGAAGACAAGGATGTTGTCGATGGGCTCAACAACAATTCATCCAGATTCCCATGGAGATGGAATTCCATAACTATGTGAACAAGGTGATAGTATTGGTCAGACCCAAAAGACATAATGGTGTATGCTCGAGGAATCAACCACGAGTAAGACAACATTACGAACATCATGGGTTCTGATTTGATTTGAGGATAGCCCACACTTAAATCAAATTTTTGGTTAGGACGATAGGTCCAGCAATTGATCGTGAGGATCAATCAATGAAGATATCACCTTTCTTCAACACACATACAAGATATCCCTTAGAATGAACTAAGTCGGACAAGCTTTCATCTTCCAACTCTTCAAGTTTTTGTTTAGCTTAACCAACCAGCTCAGGGGTATTCAACACGGATTCTTGGAGAAAGGATGGTTTATAAGAATACCAACTTGCTCACAAACTCAACATAGCGGCCAGGTGACGACCTGGTGATACTTCCGAGAAGATATTCGGAAAATCATGAACCACCGATATGTTACTAAGCTCAAGAACAATCTTGCTTTTCAGGGAAAGACGATATGATCAACAAAGCGAGGGATTGACACAATCCTAACTCATTGATCGAAGGGTGCACCAGGGAAAATGGACTAGGTGGCACGATCAACCTTAGGGTGATGGTTCAACAACCAACATGCTAAGAGTGAGAGTATTGTCCATTAACTATCAAGCAACAAGTTGCTCGGAGTATTGATTTCGCACATCACAGTTCACTTGTCGGCATTTCGGTTGCAACAACACGGAACCGAGAAATGAAAATGATGGCGAGAAGTATCACTGCGTCAAGAATTCATAAGAGGTGGTGCAATTCCCATGACAATCCTGACATAGAGAAGGTAATACTTCAAGGTAGAACAGACCAGAAGCTGGATTGGCATTTTGAGCTATGGAATACAACTTCTTTGACCCAATCCTAGATATGGATGAGGTACTGGAGTTTGTTTCTCCTAGTCATTCCAGAATAGAATGGCTTGACGGACCACAAGAGTAATAGGCATCGATGAACGAATGCACGCATACTCTTGACTATCAATTGATAGACGAGGGTCAGAAGACGACTAAGGGGGAGAACTCAAAAGAACATACGATTTTCTGGGTTGTGGATGCATGGATTAGAATGTCGAACGAGTTCAACATATTTCTGCCGGACAATCCATGCAGAGAGGTAGGTTTGGCAGAATCGTAATATAGAAGGGGAACTCATCGAGAGCACTCTTGTTGTGATCTTTTGGTTCCCGAACTTCTACCATATTGGTTCATGGTATTGGAAGAAGGATATACCACGAATATCAAGGACTATCACAAAGGTTACTAATATCCTAAGGGAACTAGCAAATACTATCAACACTGAAGTAAGTAGTGTGAGTCTCGGGTTCAGAAACCCAGGAGTAGAGTGCCTACTAACTAAGTGGCATCACGGGATGCTTTCGAGATTAATGGCCAGAATCATCACACTGGGACACAAATCATGGCTAGATTACTAGATGATCCCCTAAGACACCTAGGGTCATAATAAGAACTCCAACATATATGTCGAGGCAATAGAATACCTCAACTCAGCAATTAGTGTGATTAACCTGGCCCAAAGGAACATCAAAACCAGAGGGAAAGGATTTGCAAGTGCATCAGATTGTTTACAAACCTGGGATAACTCGGACAGCATAACGGCTATAAATGCTCAACAGGATTTAAGACATCCTGCAAAATGGTGGCATAACCACTCGATCATCACAATATCAAGATTCTGAGACCAACTATGAACACACGAAAGTAATAGAAACTGAAACGAGGCTTAAGTCCAACAATCTTATGAGTCTACTGATTAGTAACACGTCATCCTGATAGAAAGAAGAGAAAGCCTAGTTGCTTAACCCCGTAGGAAAGATAGGATGACTCGGATCAGAAGGCATGAAGGTAAAGAAGTGAAAAGAGCTTTACGTTCCATCCCACAATCAATTCCCTTATATAACTAAAGCATTTCTAGACTCAACTTCGACCAGTTTGGCTTGGTAATCCTACAGGCAGTCAAGCTCTGATACCAAAGCTCTCAGGACCCCGACTCAATGCCACATCGATCTAGCATGTAACACCTCATATCACTTTGCGGCCTCACGCACGGTATCCCCACGGGTGTCGCCTTACCTTTGCCCGGGACCGTTTGCGCCTTTTAGCACACGTATATGATAGTGTCGCTAGCATCCATATGATAAGGAGCCCGGGCTGACATGGCTAGTCGTAAACCCAAAGTGGCACAAACTTACAGGGACAGGCATCCATGACCCAGCATCGAACGTGTCGGTCATCAGCGAGTGAATCCAGGCTATAGCACTGGGCTAGCAGGACTCCGGTGAACCAGGCTGTAGCGGGCTAACAGGACTCTGGTATTCATCGCGTGACATTTCCCCGAAGGGACAGACACAGGAACAAAGAAGGACACATGCCGGCCAGCCTAAGTGTTTCGGAGCAGTAGCAAGCTACCATGGCTCAGTGGAAGCACTAGGAGACATTTCCTGGTAAGAGAGGCTACTAAGGATAAACAACTAGATAGTCAGATCCCACACATACCAAGCATTTCAATAACATACACACAATATGCTCGATATGTGCAAATACAACATGGCATCACAAGATGACTCTACAACTCAAGTATTTTATTCAATAGGCTCCGAGGAGCAAGGTATTACAAACATGGTCTCTCGACCCAGCATTCAGAGCATACAAGTCAAAGCACAAGCGGAAGCTTAACATGTCTGAGTACAGACATCTACAAATGAAAAAGGCTGAGAAGCCTGACTATCTACCAGATCCTGCCGAGGGCACAAGATCGTAGCTGAGGTAACAAGCTAAACGTCGAAGTCCACACGGAAGTACTAGTGAGACGGAAGTCTCTGCAAAAACATAAAATAGGCAAATGTGAGTACAAATGTACCCAGCAAGACTTACATCAGAACTAACTACATATGCATCATTATCAACAAAGGGGTGGTGGGGTTTAACTACAGCAAGCCAGCTTTGACTCAGTGGCTATCCTGAACTACGACTGCAAGTAACACTTTTGAGGTGGTGCACACGAGTCCACATATTCACCATATCAATACACCACTATGGATCCGCTCCCGTCTCCCTACGAGAACGCCATCCATAGCACTCACGCTTATCTTGCGTATTTTAGAGTATCCACTTTCACTTGTCGATGAACTGTACAGGCAACCCAGAAGTCCTTTACCGCGGGCACGGCTATTCGAATAGATTA
Source organism: Triticum aestivum (assembly GCF_018294505.1). Lineage (NCBI taxonomy): Eukaryota > Viridiplantae > Streptophyta > Magnoliopsida > Poales > Poaceae > Triticum > Triticum aestivum. Next base: position 229,017,934 of record NC_057798.1, read on the forward strand.
TATTAACCCTGCAGGGGTGTACTTCTTCACACACACTCTTGCCACTTACCGCAATGTACACCTCGTGTATCTCTCCAACCTTCAAGCGGAAGCCTAGCGAGGGAGTCGGCCACGACCTGACTAACCACACAAGTCTCTCGTCCAGGTTTATCGCCTATTCGGGTTCCATCCGCAAGGAGATCCGGCCGGGGTGTCGCTCACGGCCCCAAACGATGTGAGCAGGGTTCCCAAGCCCACCATCCGGGTGCCACTTGGTACACCGTGCCACTGTGCCTAGTCTATCCCAAGCCCACCTGTACCGGGTGCCACTTGGTAGACTACTAACACTACCTACAAACACCAGAAACTAGTTGCAACTCCTGGACAGAGATCAAGTTGATTAATAAGCCGAGAGGGGCCGAGTTACCGGAACCCAATGTGTGGTAGTAACTGTTCATGGATCACAAACACAGAACTCAGTTCCTAAGGACGGCTTCAATGAGACAACCCACCATGTACTCCTACATGGCCTCTCACTTCTACCTTTACCAAATCATGTTCACACACTTAGCTCTCAACAGTAGGACATGTTCACACACCTCTGATTCATCCCAGATGAATTAGACCTGACTCAACTCTAAGCAGTAGCAGGCATGACAAACAAGCATGAATGAGTAGGCACAACTGGGCTCAAACAACTCCTACTCATGCTAGTGGGTTTCATCTATTTACTGTGGCAATGACAGGTCATGCAGAGGATAAAGGGGTTCAGCTACCGCAACACATAACAGTTGAAACGTTGTTGTCCTAATGCAGTAAAAGAGAGCAGGAGTGAGTGAGTGGGATTGTATCGGAATGAACAAGGGGGGTTTGCTTGCCTGGCACTTCTGAAGATAATATAGTTTTTCATCGGTGTCATCGAACTCATCGTCGGTACGTCGTCTACTGAGAGGGGACAAACACCGGCAACACAGAAGGAAACACCATCAATGCAATGCACAATATGATGCATGATCATGACATGGCAATATGATGTGGTTTGAGCTAATGCAACTAGCATCAGGTTAAATGAAGTTGGTTTGAACCCTAGGTTCAAATTCAAACTCCATATGTGAAGGTTTAAATGCCATTGTAAGATTTGGCCTAAACAGCAGCCCTAAGTTGTTCTATCATGCATGAAAATGGTACATGTGGATAGATTGGATTTTTCTGATCATTTTTCATATATAATTTATTTCATTTGGAGTTACGGTTGAATTTCTATGATTTTTAGAAGTTTAGGCAATTTTCTGGATTTTCTGAATTATTTTAAATCCAGGAAATTATTAACTGCGTCAGCATTGCGTCAGCACTGCGTCAGCAGGTCAACCGTGGCTGACCAGGTCAAACCTGATGACCGGGTCCCACATGTCATTGGCCAACTGCTAACTAGGAGTTAACCCGTGTTGACTGGGATTTGACCCGCTGTGGGGCCCGCCTGTCTGTGTCTGTTAGGGAGGGATTCGTGGTGATTAGCACCCAACTAAGCGACCACGTCAGCCCGCCGGAGTTTGACCGGCGGCGACCTCAGACCGCGGCGGAAGCTCGCCGGAAAACCGCTACGGGGCTCGGTTTTGCGAGTGGTTTGCGTCTACGGGTAGCTGAAGGTGCGCCGCATCCAACTGGGCAAGCGACAGCGGCTGGGGTGGCCTGTAGTTGTCGGAGGCAAGCTCGCGGCGGCGGCCGGAGTTCGGCAAGCTCGGGTTCGGCGTTGAAGTGCGCGGGAAGGTTAGAGGATGGGTGCGCTCGGCTCCTGGGAGCGTGCTGAGCACGGGGCGATGCTCAGGCGCAAGCTGCAGTGGCTGCAACGATGACGGCGACATGGCCGGCGGCAGGGGAAGCTCGGCCATGGCGGTTACGGACGCTGGAGGTCACAAACGACAAAGATAACGAGGGGAAAAGACGGGGAGCTCACAGCGGTCACGTAGACAAGCTCAGCGGGCTCGGGGACGTCCTGCATGCGGCGAATCGACGACGGCGATCACCGGACAGGGACGAGGAAGATGGCGACAGTGACGATGCTGCAGGGCATCCGCGGGCACGTTCTTTGGCTTGGAGCTTCACAGCATCAAGGCGGAGCTAGAGGAAGTGGCAACGGGGCAAGGGGACGGCGGTGGGCGCGGTGGCAGTGAGCGGCGGCGACGGACGCGCTCGGTGCGGGTGAGAGAGAGAGCAGAGGAGGGGATGGGGATGAGGGAAAGTGAGAGGGGGTCGGGGAGGCGCCGAGGAGACTCTTCGAGGCGCTGCGCTGGCGCGGGCGAGGGCAGGCAGGCAGGGTGGTGGCGTGGCGAGCTCGGCAGCGTCGCGGTGTCCCTCCTCTCCCTACTGGCAGAGGTAGGCGATGACTGGCACCGGGCTAGTGGGCCGGGCTGGCCAGGTGGGGCGCTAGGTGGGCTGCATGTAGGTGGCCCAGGTAGTTCCTCTCTCTTTCTCTTTCTTTTGTTTCATTTTTCTATTTTTTCTGTTTTGTTTTGATTTAGTAAATATACCAAACCATTTGATAAAATGCTGAAAATAACTGTGGGCACTTGTGAAATTATTCCCAACAGCCCTCAAGTAGTTTCAGAATTTTTAGAGCATTTAAAATATTTATAGGATTTAAATGCCCTAATTCAAATACAATATGAGTTAATTTAAAAATCCAAAAATGATCTAATAATATATTCATCATTTTTGGCAGAGCTTTCCACCTTAACCAGAAATCATGAACTTTTCTTAGGGACATTTTGGGTTTATTGAACAGATTTTATGGTTGACCCTATTTGATTTAATTTTGGTGCTAGGGTTTGTCAATCCCCATTTCAACTTAAATAATATTTAAACATGATGCATCAAGATGCAACACCAGGCAGTATCAGAAGCTAGGGATGTGACAACTCACCCCCACTAAACAAGAATCTTGTCCTGAGATTCAGGCGTAGGGTAAGATGAGGGGGGGACGCAACTAACACAATCTTCACGATCCAGGTTGCACTTCATAAGGACGTTGATTCGATCATCATCTTTGTTGCGATGTCCTGCTTTGAGAACTCCATCTAACATGACAACGAGAGGAAAGGGACAATTCCAGAAGAATCGATCTTCTCAAAGATCGAGCAACTCAGGGTCAACTCATGGAGTGAGGCATTGAAACATCTCTTGAGCTGACACACAAAACACACATCAAGAGGGATGGAAAGATGACGGAGGTTCAATTTGGTAGGCAACAATTCCATGCTGAAGTAGGATGGTGCATGGTTTCAAAGTAGCGAGGAGTTGAGTTTCCATGATACCATAACGGGGCACCTTAGGGAAGGTGACTCGTAGAAATATCCCCTTAAGTGGCAAAAAGAATTACCTTTGATTCAGAGATCATTGAAACTCTTTATACCAACTTAAGGCAAATTACAATCGATCATTTGGAGAAGTTCGAAAGAATGGCATACTCAGTTTGGAAAGGAAACTAGAGTTATAAGACAACTTGACAAATGGAAGGCACATTCCAATTGATACCGAGAATACAACCTAGTGACTGAGTGTGCCCTCAAGAACGTGAGCATTTCCATACTCATCAAGGTCTTACCAACATCCGTGCCAAGGATCCTGGCAACACATCTTACTACCACAATGAATAGTGACGGACAATGCAGATGCAAAGGAAGATAACACCGTCTCAGATTTCGCCTTAGCGAGGCCAAGGAAACAAAATCTGGAGGATCGACCGAGAGACATTTAGCACTCCGCTTCTAATGTTCTCCTTGATGTGCTAGCGTAACCCATTCAAAGATATGGTTTGATATCTAGAACATCAAGTAAAAAGGTCGGACTTCGGGAGCACAAGAATCCATAAGGAACAATTAGGGAGTAATTACTACGAAGTCCTTATGGTAAGGTGACCAACTTCCTCAATCAAAATACTAGAATAATAGGTCTTCCGGCTGGGTGTGTTGGCCACGACATCCACTTTACCTGTTATCGAGAGACCAATATTATAGTTCTTGGGAGACGTTCCAACCATCATATCTGCCTGAGATTCTGATCTGATTGGTGTTAGGATATTCCAGACTCATCAAGTCTAGGAAGAAAAATGAAAGTTTGCAACACAAATCGACGAGACGGCGTTGCGAGATTCTCGGGGAATGAACTACGATAGCAAGCTCCAAAACATGAGCTGGTTCTGCTACATACATGCGAACACGCTGTCCAAGACAAGCATGACCATGTAGAAGTCTTACAACAAACACTACCGAGTTCTAGTTGGGAACCATCATCGTGGATATCGGAGTCTTGTGCATGATCTAGAATTAACACAATAAATTCATTTTCCTTGAGCAAATCAATCAGTGGCTTGGGGTGCTAGGGATTACATATGGAATGGAGGTTGCAAGTCTCCAAACCACAGAATACTTCGCACATATGCATGACTGACTTGGGATGATTCCAAAGGAAGCAACATTGAATTTCTCGAATTCACGACGGCAACTTGCACCAAATGCACATGAACTGGAGGAAGTCGCTTCTTACATCCGAACATATGCTTCATGAGCTAGCATGAAGAAATGCTTTCAAAAGTTTCCAACACTAGCTTAATGTTCAACAAAATTATGGAGAAGACAAGGATGTTGTCGATGGGCTCAACAACAATTCATCCAGATTCCCATGGAGATGGAATTCCATAACTATGTGAACAAGGTGATAGTATTGGTCAGACCCAAAAGACATAATGGTGTATGCTCGAGGAATCAACCACGAGTAAGACAACATTATGAACATCATTGGTTCTGATTTGATTTGAGGATAGCCCACACTTAAATCAAAGTTTTGGTTAGGACGATAGGTCCAGCAATTGATCACGAGGATCAATCAATGAAGATATCACCTTTCTTCAACACACATACAAGATATCCCTTAGAATGAACTAAGTCGGACAAGCTTTCATCTTCCAACTCTTCAAGTTTTTGTTTAGCTTAACCAACCAGCTCAGGGGTATTCAACACGGATTCTTGGAGAAAGGATGGTTTATAAGAATACCAACTTGCTCACAAACTCAACATAGCGGCCAGGTGACGACCTGGTGATACTTCCGAGAAGATATTCGGAAAATCATGAACCACCGATATGTTACTAAGCTCAAGAACAATCTTGCTTTTCAGGGCAAGACGATATGATCAACAAAGCGAGGGATTGACACAATCCTAACTCATTGATTGAAGGGTGCACCAGGGAAAATGGACTAGGTGGCACGATCAACCTTAGGGTGATGGTTCAACAACCAACATGCTAAGAGTGAGAGTATTGTCCATTAACTATCAAGCAACAAGTTGCTCGGAGTATTGATTTCGCACATCACAGTTCACTTGTCGGCATTCCGGTTGCAACAACACGGAACCGAGAAATGAAAATGATGGCAAGAAGTATCACTGCGTCAAGAATTCATAAGAGGTGGTGCAATTCCCATGACAATCCTGACATAAAGAAGGTAATACTTCAAGGTAGAACAGACCAGAAGCTGGATTGGCATTTTGATCTATGGAATACAACTTCTTTGACCCAATCCTAGATATGGATGAGGTACTGGAGTTTGTTTCTCCTAGTCATTCCAGAATAGAATGGCTTGACGGACCACAAGAGTAATAGGCATCGATGAACGAATGCATGCATACTGTTGACTATCAATTGATAGACGAGGGTCAGAAGATGACTAAGGGGGACAACTCAAAAGAACATACGATTTTCTGGGTTGTGGACGCATGGATTAGAATGTCGAACGAGTTCAACATATTTCTGCCGGACAATCCATGTAGAGAGGTAGGTTTGGCAGAATCGTAATATAGAAGGGGAACTCATCGAGAGCACTCTTGTTGTGATCTTTTGGTTCCCGAACTTCTACCATATTGGTTCATGGTATTGGAAGAAGGATATACCACGAATCTCAAGGACTATCACAAAGGTTACTAATATCCTAAGGGAACTAGCAAATACTATCAACACTGAAGTAAGTAGTGTGAGTCTCGGGTTCAGAAACCCAGGAGTAGAGTGCCTACTAACTAAGTGGCATCACGGGATGCTTTCGAGACTAATGGCCAGAATCATCACACTGGGACACAAATCATGGCTAGATTACTAGATGATCCCCTAAGACACCTAGGGTCATAATAAGAACTCCAACATATATGTCGAGGCAATAGAATACCTCAACTCAGCAATTAGTGTGATTAACCTGGCCCAAAGGAACATCAAAACCAGAGGGAAAGGATTTGCAAGTGCATCAGATTGTTTACAAACCTGGGATGACTCAGACAGCATAACGGCTGTAAATGCTCAACAGGATTTAAGACATCCTGCAAAATGGTGGCATAACCACTCGATCATCACAATATCAAGATTCTGAGACCAACTATGAACACATGAAAGTAATAGAAACTGAAACGAGGCTTAAGTCCAACAATCTTATGAGTCTACTGATTAGTAACACGTCATCCTGATAGAAAGAAGAGAAAGCCTAGTTGCTTAACCCCGTAGGAAAGATAGGATGACTCGCATCAGAAGGCATGAAGGTAAAGAAGTAAAAAGAGCCTTACGTTCCATCCCACAATCAATTCCCTTATATAACTAAAGCATTTCTACACTCAACTTCGACCAGTTTGGCTTGGTAATCCTACAGGCAGTCAAGCTCTGATACCAAAGCTGTCAGGACCCCGACTCAATGCCACATCGATCTAGCATGTAACACCTCATATCACTTTGCGGCCTCACGCACGGTATCCCCACGGGTGTCGCCTTACCTTTGCCCGGGACCGTTTGCGCCTTTTGGCACATGTATATGATAGTGTCGCTAGCATCCATATGATAAGGAGCCCGGGCTGACATGGCTAGTCGTAAACCCAAAGTGGCACGAACTTACAGGGACAGGCATCCATGACCCAGCATCAAACATGTCGGTCATCAGCGAGTGAATCCAGGCTGTAGCACTGGGCTAGCAGGACTCCGGTGAACCGGGCTGTAGCGGGCTAACAGGACTCCGGTATTCATCGCGTGACATTTCCCCGAAGGGACAGACACAGGAACAAAGAAGGACACATGCCGGCCAGCCTAAGTGTTCCGGAGCAGTAGCAAGCTACCATGGCTCAGTGGAAGCACTAGGAGACATTTCCTGGTAAGAGAGGCTACTAAGGATAAACAACTAGATAGTCAGATCCCACACATACCAAGCATTTCAATAACATACACACAATATGCTCGATATGTGCAAATACAACATGGCATCACAAGATGACTCTACAACTCAAGTATTTTATTCAATAGGCTCCGAGGAGCGAGGTATTACAAACATGGTCTCTCGACCCAGCATTCAGAGCATACAAGTCAAAGCACAAGCGGAAGCTTAACATGTCTGAGTACAGACATCTACAAATGAAAAAGGCTGAGAAGCCTGACTATCTACCAGATCCTGCCGAGGGCACAAGATCGTAGTTGAGGTAACAAGCTAAATGTCGAAGTTCACACAGAAGTACTAGTGAGACGAAAGTCTCTGCAAAAACATAAAATAGGCAAACGTGAGTACAAATGTACCCAGTAAGACTTACATCAGAACTAACTACATATGCATCATTATCAACAAAGGGGTGGTGGGGTTTAACTGCAGCAAGCCAGCTTTGACTCAGTGGCTATCCTGAACTACGACTGCAAGTAACTCTTTTGAGGTGGCGCACACGAGTCCACATATTCACCATATCAATACACCACTATGGATCCGCTCCCGTCTCCCTACGAGAACGCCATCCATAGCACTCACGCTGTCAGGACCCCGACTCGATGCCACATAGGTCTAGCATGTAACACCTCATATCACTTTGCGGCCTCACGCACGGTATTCCCACGGGGGTCGCCTTACCTTTGCCCGGGACCGTTTGCGTCTTTTGGCACACGTATAGGATAGTGTCGCTAGCACCCATATGATAAGGAGCCCGGGCTGACATGGCTAGTCGTAAACCCAAAGTGGCACAGACTTACAGGGACAGGCATCCATGACCCAGCATCGAATGTGTCGGTCATCAGCAAGTGGGTCCGGGCTGTAGCACTGGGCTAGCAGGACTCCGGTAAACCGGGCTGTAGCGGGCTAACAGCGCTCCGGTACTCAATGCGTGACATTTCCCCAAAGGGACAGACACAGGAACGAAGAAGGACACATGCCGGCCAGCCTAAGTGTTCCGGAGCAGTAGCAAGCTACCATGGCTCGGTGGAAACACTAGGAGACATTTCCCCGTAAGAGAGGCTACTAAAGATAAACAACTAGATGGTCAGATCCCACACATACCAAGCATTTCAATAACATACACACAGTATGCTCGATATGTGCAAATACAACATGGCATCACAACATGACTCTACGACTGCAGTAATTTATTCAATAGGCTCCGAGGAGCGAGATATTACAAACATGGGTCTCATGACCCAACAATCAGAGCATACAAATCAAAGCACAAACGGAAGCTATCATGTCTGAGTACAGACATCTATAAATGAAAAAGGCTTGAAAGCCTGACTATCTATCAGATCCTGCCGAGGCACAAGATCGTAGCTGAGGTAACAAGCTAAACGTCGAAGACCACGCGGAAATACTAGTGAGACTGAAGTCTCTCTGCAAAAACATAAAATAGGCAAACGTGAGTACAAATGTACCCAGCAAGACTTACATCAGAACTATCTACATATGCATCATTATCAACAAAGGGGATGGTGGGGTTTAACTGCAGCAAGCCAGCTTTGACTCGGTGGCTATCCTGAACTACGACTGCAAGTAACTCTTTTGAGGTGGCGCACACGAGTCCACATATTCACCATATCAATACACCACTATGGATCCGCTCCCAGCTCCCTACGAGAACGCCATCCATAGCACTCACGCTTATCTTGCGTATTTTAGAGCATCCACTTTCACTTGTCTATGAACTGATATAAGCAACCCAGAAGTCCTTTACCACGGACACGGCTATTCGAATAGATGATGTTAACCCTGCAGGGGTGTACTTCTTCATACATGTTTCCACCACTTAGCGTCTGCACACGACAGGTGCTCGGCAGACTTCAAGCGAAAGCCGACGTGGGTGTAGACCACGACCTACCTAAACACTCAAGTCTCTAGTCCAGGTTTATCGCCTATTCGGGTTCCATCCATGAGGAGATCCGGCCGGAGTTTCGCTCACAGCCCCAAACGATGTGAACAGGGTTCCCGAGATACCAAACGGGCATCCGGTACACCGTGCCACGTACCTACCGCATCACAGCCCACCCCTACGGTCAGCGCTGTCCACGGCCTCCAGTAAGCTACAAACACCAGAAACTACTTGCCACTCCTGGACAGAGGACTAGGGTGAATAAGAAGTCGAGCGGGGTCATATTTCAGGGCCCAATGTATGGTAGTAGCTGAATCATGGATCACAAACACAGAACTCAGTTCCTGAGGACGGCTGCAATGAGACAACCCACCATGTACTCCTACATGGCCTCTCACCGCTACCTTTACCAAATCGTGTTCACACACTTAGCTCACACACGGTAGGACATGTTCACACGCCTCTGATTCATCCCCGATGAATCAGACCTGACTCAACTCTAAGCAGTAGCAGGCATGACAAACAAACATGAATGAGTAGGCACAACAGGGCTCAAACAACTCCTACTCATGCTAGTGGGTTTCATCTATTTACTGTGGCAATGACAGGTCATGCAAAGGATAAAGGGGTTCAGCTACCGCAGCAAGTAACAAATATGTCGTTGTTGCCCTAATGCAGTAAAAGAGAGCAGGAGCGAGATAGTGGGATTTTATCGGAATGAACAAGGGGGTTTTGCTTGCCTGGCACTTCTGAAGATAACATTGAGTCTTCATCAGTGTCAACGATCACATCATCGGTATCACGTCTATCGAGAGGGGACAATACCGGCAACACAGAAAGGAACACAATCAATGCAATGCACAATATGATGCATGCTCATGACATGGCAAAATGAAGGTGTTTTGGGCTAATGCAGCTAGCAACAGATTAAATGAAGTTGGTTTGAACACAAGATTCAAATTCAAACTCCATATGTGATTATTCAAATGCCATTTAATTGATTTGTGCTAAACAGCAGCTATAAGATGTTCTAACATGCAAGAAAATGGTACAAATGGATTCCTTGAATTTTTCTGATAATTTTTCATATATAAATTATTTAATTTGGAGTTACGGTTAATTTTCTATGATTTATTGAAGTTTTAGCTATTTTCTGGAATTAATAAATCATTTAAGAATTATCTAAATTCCAGAAACATTTACTGCGTCAGCAGTGCGTCACCGTGACGTCAGCAGGTCAACAGACGCTGCTGCTGGTCAAACCTGATGTGTGGGGCCCACATGTCAGTGACACAGGTTAGTTAACCGGGTTGATTAGGGTTAAACTAATACTAATGAAAATGTCAGCAGGGTTGGGCCCACATGTCGGTGGCTTAAATAATTAACTAATTTAATTAGTGTTAACTAATCTAACACCTAACTAATTAACAAGGGTTGGCCCCACCTGTCATCGACCCAGGGGGGTTCTGCCGTGGTCAAATGGGTCAACCCCACCGGCGTCTCGACGTCGGCGAGGTCCGGGACGGTGGCGACCGTCGGAAACATGCTACAGGGCACGGACGAGGCCGTGCTTGGGCTCGTTGGAGAGCCCTTGCTCCCGCGCGTCGAGCGGTGCGGTTGCTAGGTCGTGGGGAGGCCGGAGCTGACGACGGCGAGCTCGGTTGCGGCCGCCGGAGCTCGGGTAAGACGCGGGCGACCACTAGGGAGCGCGAGAGGGCGAGCTACGGCAGGAAACGGGCTCGTGGAAACGTTCTGAGCACGATGGTGCACTCGGGTGGGAGCTCCAGTGGCTGCAGTGACGGCGGCGACGAGGTCAGCGGCGGCCGGAGTTCGGCCGCGGCGGAGCTATGGCCTAGAGCTCGCAAACGCGAGGGGAAAGAGAGGGGTTCTGCACGGAGGCTCACCGCGGAGCTGTAGGGAGGGTTAGTGGGCTCGGGGGCGCGCCGGAGTGGCCGAATTGACGGAGAAGGGCGCCGGGGCCGAAGCTTGAAGACGATGTCGATGGCGGCTGCTCGGGGCCCTTCTGGTCGCGTGAGACGATGAGGAGGACGAGGGCGGAACAGCGGAGCTCTGGGAGGCGTCAGGGAGGCGAGAGGGTGGTGGTGGCCGCGGCGAACGGCGTCGGTGCTCTCAGGTGCGTTCGGTGACGAGAGGGAGGGAGAGCAGAGGAGGAGGAGGGGGTCCAGAGAGAGAGAGGCGGTCGAGGGGGTCGAGGGCGTCTCCGTGGCGTCGCGAGGAAGTCGGGGAGGCTGCCACGGCGAAGCAGGAGGTGGAGGCCTCCGCGTGCGCGCGTGCGTGCGGTGTCTGTCCTTCTGGCAGGGAGGAAGACGACAGGGGGGGGTGGAGATGGGCTGGGCTGGCCAGGTGGGCCTGGTGGGCTGCAGAGGTGAGTCCAGGTAAGGTTTCTCACCTCTGTCTTTTATTTCTGTTTTGTTTCTCTTTTCTAATTCTGCAATTTGTTTTTGATTTGATTTAAAATATCAAATCATTTTATAAAATCCTGGAAATAATTATGGGTGCTTTCTGAATTATTTCAGTGACCCTTAACAATTTCCAACATTTATTTGAACATTTAAATTATTTATAGTATTTAAATGCCCAAAGTCAAATACAATATGGTTTATTCAAAAATCCAAAAATGTCTTGGAAAAATATCCATCATCTCTGGATATGGTTTTCACCCTTTTCCAGGAATCATGAACATTTTTGCAAACCAATTTGGGTTCTGTGAGAATATTTTGAAGTTGAACCTATTTGCAATGCTTTGGTGCTAGGGCTTGGTCATCCCCATTTCAATTTTCATAAAATTTAAACATGTTGCACACATGAAGCTAGCCTAGAGCATTACCAGAAGCTAGGGATGTGACAACTCACCCCCACTAAACAAGAATCTCGTCTCGAGATTCAAGCGTAGGGTAGGATGAAGGGGAAATGCAAACTAGTACAATCTTCACGATCCAGGTTGCACTTCAAATGAATGTTGATTTGAACACCATCTTTGTCTTGTCGTCTTGCTCTGAGAACTCCAGCTAACATGACAACGAGAGGAAAGGAAAGACCCTAAAAGAATTGTTCCTCTCGAAGGTCGAACAACTCAGGATTAACCCACGGAATGAGACATAACAACATCTCTCGAGCTGAGAGACGAAGCACACCTCTAGAGGAATGGAGTGGAACAGATGACGAAGGTTCACTAGGTAGACAACGATTCCACACCTAAGAAGGTGGTAATTGATTGTCAACGTAGCGAGGAGTTGAGTTGCCATGAAACCACAACGAGGCACCTTAGGGAAGGTGACTCGTAGAAATATCCCCTTAAGTGGCAAAAAGAATTACCTTTGATTCAGAGATCATTGAGACTCTCTATATCAGCCGAAGGCAAATCACAGCAATCGATTGGCGGGGGTCGGTAGAATGGCATACTCGGACTTGGATGATGCGGATTACCTTGTTGAAGACAACGTAATGGATGAATTTGCTTATCACCGGAAATGGAAGAGACCCATGGTAGAATGGCACAATGGCGGTGCAAGCTGGGAACAAAATGCAAATGCTGGGAATGATTCTGGTAACTGGGGAAGAACCCAACAATAGAGAGTGAGTTCACTGTTTGAAAAGGTCATAGCATTGTCGAGGAAACTGAGAGAAATCCCAGTTAGTGCCGATGATAACACATAGCGCTTGTGCGTGCTCTCAAGAACTTGAGCATTTCCACAATCATCAAGGTTTTATCAACAACCGCGTCAAGGGTCCGGTAACACAACTTACTACCATGATGAATGATGATGGATGATGCCGATGCAAAGGAAGATAACACCTTCTCAGATTTCACCCTTGGCGGGACCAAGGAAATAAAATCTGGATGATCGACCGAGAGACATTTAGCACTCCGCTTCTAATGTTCTCCTTGATGTGCTAGTGTAACCCATTCATAGAAATGGTCTGGTATCTAGAACATCAAGTAAAGGTCGGACTTCGGGAACACAACAAATCATAAGGCACAACTAGAGAGTAAATCCTACGAAATCCTTATGGGGAGGTGGCCAACTTCATCAATCAAGATATTATAATAACAGGTCTTCCGGCTGGGTGTGTTGGCCACGACATCCACTTTACCGGTTATCGCGCGACCAATATTATAATTCTTGGGAAATATTCCAACCATCATATCTGCCTGAGATTCAGATCTGGTTGGTGTCAAGATATTCCAAACTCATCGAGTCTAGGAAGAAAAACGGAAGTTTGCAACACAAATCGACGAGATGACGTTGCGGGATTCTCGGAAGATGAACTACGATAGCAAGCTCCAAAACATGAGCTGGTTCTGCTACAAACATGTGAACACGTTGTCACAGACAAGCATGCCCACATGGTAGTCTTACAATAAAACACTACCGAGTTCAGGAGGTGGAACCATCAACGAGGGTATCGAAGTCCTTACATAAATCCGGATTAGCTCTTATGAAGGAACTTCTTCTCCTTGAACAAATCAATCAGTGGCTTGGTGTGCTAGGGATACATATAGATTGAAGGTTGCAAGTCTTCAAACCACAGCATTCTTCGCACGTGTGCATGACTGATTTGGAATGATTCCAAAGAAAGCAACATTGACTTTCTCGAATCCATGGCGGCAACTTGCAACAGATGCACATGAATTAAAGGAAGTCACTACCTTCATCCAAACATATGCTTCATGAGCTAGCATGAACAAATGCTTTCAAAAGTTTCCAACACTAGCTTAATGTTCAACAACATCATGGAGGAGATAAGGATGTTGCCAATGGGCTCAACAACAATTCTTCTAGGTTTCCTTTTAAAAGGAATTCCATAGTTAAGTGAACAAGTGATAGCATTGGCCAGACCCAAAAGATATAATGGTGTATGCTCGAGGGATCAACCACGAGTAAGACAACATTACGAATATCGTTGGTTCTGGTCTGATTGTATGATAGCCCATACTCCAATCAAAGATGGGGTAAGACAATAGGTCCAACAACTGATCACAAGGACCAATTAATGAAGATATCATCTTTCTTCAACACACACACATACACAGAAAGATATCCCTTAACATGAACTAAGTCAGACAGGCTTTTATCTTCCAACTCTCCAAGTTGTTGTTTAGCTTATCCAACTAGCTCAGGGTATCCAACACGGATTCTTGGAGAAGGGGTGGTTTACAGGAATAAACCAACTTGATCACGAACTCAACATAGCGGTCAGGTGACAACCTGGTAATACTTCTGAGAAGATATTCAGAAAATCACGAACCACCGGTATGTTACTAAGCTCGAGAACAATCTTGCTTTTCAGGGAAAGACGATATGATCAATAAAGCAAGGATTTGAAATAATCCTAACTCATCGATCGAGGAGTGAACCAGGAGAATGGACTAGGTAGCACGATCAATCTTAGAATGATGATTCAATAACCAACACACTAAGAATGAAATTATTGTCCTTTAACTACCCAGCAACGAGGTTGCTAGGCGTATTGATTTCACACATCACAATTCACTTGTCGGTATTCCGGTTGCATCAACACGAAGACCGAGGAATGACTAATGATGGCAAGAAGTATCATTGTACCAAGAGTTCATAGGATGGTGTGCAATTCCTATAACAATCCCGATATAAAGATGGTAATACTCCAAGGTAGAACAGAACAAAAGCTGGATTAGTAATTTGATCTGCGGAGCACAACTTTTTTGACCCAATCCTGGATATGGAAGAGGCACTGGAGTTTGTTTCTCCTAGTCATTCTGTGATAGAATGGCTTGACGGACCACAAGAGTAATAGACATCGATAAACGAACGCATGCATACTCTTGACTATCAATTGATAGACGAGGGTCAGAATGCAACTAAAGAGAACAACTCAAAGGAACATATAATTTTCTGAGTTGTGGATGCATAGATTAGTATGTCGAACCAAGTTCAACATATTTCTTCCGGATAACCCATGCAGAAAGGTAGAACTGGCAGAGTCACGATTTATGAATGGAGAACTCCTCAAGAATAATCCTATTGTGATATTTCAGTTCAACGAGGAACTTCTGCCATAAGTAGTTCATGGTATTTGGAAGAAGAAGATACCACGGACTTCAAGGACTATCGCAAAGGTTACTAATATCCTGAAGGCACTAGCAATTACTATCAACATGAAGTAGGTAGAGTGAATCTCGGGTTCAAGAACCCAGGGACAGAATACCTATTACTAAGTAGCATCACGGAATGCTTTCGAGAATAAAGGCCAGAATCTCACACTGGGAACACAAAACGTTGCTAGATTACTAGGTGACTCCCTAAATACCTAGGGTCATAATAGTAACTCCAACATAAATGTCAAGGCAATAGAATACCTCAACTCAACAATTAGTGTGATTGAGCTGGCATAAAGGAGCATCGAAACCAGAGGGAAAGGATTTTGCAAATGCATCAGACTATTGAGAAACCTGGAATGACTCGGACAGCATAACGGCTATAAATGCTCAGAAAAGACTTGAGACATTCACAAAAATGGTGGCATAACCACTCAGAAGCACAATATCAAGATTTCGATATCAACAATAATCATACAGAAGTAGTAGGAACTAGAACGAGGCTTAAGTCCAACAATCTATAAGTCTACGGATTAGAAACACGTGATCCTGATAGAAAGAAGAGATAGCCTAGTTCTTAATCCTCGTAGAAGAGATGATGATGACTCAGATCAGAAGGCATAAGGTGTAAGGAGTAAAAAGAGCCTTACGTTCCATCCCACAATCAATTCCCTTATATAACTAAAGAATTTCTAGACTCAACTTCGACCAGTTTGGCTTGGTAATCCTACAGGTAGTCAAGCTCTGATACCAACGCTGTCAGGACCCCGACTCGATGCCACATAGGTCTAGCATGTAACACCTCATATCACTTTGCGGCCTCACGCACGGTATTCCCACGGGGGTCGCCTTACCTTTGCCCGGGACCGTTTGCGTCTTTTGGCACACGTATAGGATAGTGTCGCTAGCACCCATATGATAAGGAGCCCGGGCTGACATGGCTAGTCGTAAACCCAAAGTGGCACAGACTTACAGGGACAGGCATCCATGACCCAGCATCGAACGTGTCGGTCATCAGCAAGTGGGTCCGGGCTGTAGCACTGGGCTAGCAGGACTCCGGTAAACCGGGCTGTAGCGGGCTAACAGGGCTCCGGTACTCAATGCGTGACATTTCCCCAAAGGGACAGACACAGGAACGAAGAAGGACACATGCCGGCCAGCCTAAGTGTTCCGGAGCAGTAGCAAGCTACCATGGCTCGGTGGAAACACTAGGAGACATTTCCCCGTAAGAGAGGCTACTAAAGATAAACAACTAGATGGTCAGATCCCACACATACCAAGCATTTCAATAACATACACACAGTATGCTCGATATGTGCAAATACAACATGGCATCACAACATGACTCTACGACTGCAGTAATTTATTCAATAGGCTCCGAGGAGCGAGATATTACAAACATGGGTCTCATGACCCAACAATCAGAGCATACAAATCAAAGCACAAACGGAAGCTATCATGTCTGAGTACAGACATCTATAAATGAAAAAGGCTTGAAAGCCTGACTATCTATCAGATCCTGCCGAGGCACAAGATCGTAGCTGAGGTAACAAGCTAAACATCGAAGACCACGCGGAAATACTAGTGAGACTGAAGTCTCTCTGCAAAAACATAAAATAGGCGAACGTGAGTACAAATGTACCCAGCAAGACTTACATCAGAACTATCTACATATGCATCATTATCAACAAAGGGGATGGTGGGGTTTAACTGCAGCAAGCCAGCTTTGACTCGGTGGCTATCCTGAACTACGACTGCAAGTAACTCTTTTGAGGTGGCGCACACGAGTCCACATATTCACCATATCAATACACCACTATGGATCCGCTCCCGGCTCCCTACGAGAACGCCATCCATAGCACTCACGCTTATCTTGCGTATTTTAGAGCATCCACTTTCACTTGTCTATGAACTGATATAAGCAACCCAGAAGTCCTTTACCGCGGACACGGCTATTCGAATAGATGATGTTAACCCTGCAGGGGTGTACTTCTTCATACATGTTTCCACCACTTAGCGTCTGCACACGACATGTGCTCGGCAGACTTCAAGCGAAAGCCGACGTGGGTGTAGACCACGACCTACCTAAACACTCAAGTCTCTAGTCCAGGTTTATCGCCTATTCGGGTTCCATCCATGAGGAGATCCGGCCGGAGTTTCGCTCACAGCCCCAAACGATGTGAACAGGGTTCCCGAGATACCAAACGGGCATCCGGTACACCGTGCCACGTACCTACCGCATCACAGCCCACCCCTACGGTCAGCGCTGTCCACGGCCTCCAGTAAGCTACAAACACCAGAAACTACTTGCAACTCCTGGATAGAGGACTAGGGTGAATAAGAAGTCGAGCGGGGTCATATTTCAGGGCCCAATGTATGGTAGTAGCTGAATCATGGATCACAAACACAGAACTCAGTTCCTGAGGACGGCTGCAATGAGACAACCCACCATGTACTCCTACATGGCCTCTCACCGCTACCTTTACCAAATCGTGTTCACACACTTAGCTCACACACGGTAGGACATGTTCACACGCCTCTGATTCATCCCCGATGAATCAGACCTGACTCAACTCTAAGCAGTAGCAGGCATGACAAACAAACATGAATGAGTAGGCACAACAGGGCTCAAACAACTCCTACTCATGCTAGTGGGTTTCATCTATTTACTGTGGCAATGACAGGTCATGCAAAGGATAAAGGGGTTCAGCTACCGCAGCAAGTAACAAATATGTCGTTGTTGCCCTAATGCAGTAAAAGAGAGCAGGAGCGAGAGAGTGGGATTTTATCGGAATGAACAAGGGGGTTTTGCTTGCCTGGCACTTCTGAAGATAACGTTGAGTCTTCATTAGTGTCAACGATCACATCATCGGTATCACGTCTATCGAGAGGGGACAATACCGGCAACACAGAAAGGAACACAATCAATGCAATGCACAATATGATGCATGCTCATGACATGGCAAAATGAAGGTGTTTTGGGCTAATGCAGCTAGCAACAGATTAAATGAAGTTGGTTTGAACACAAGATTCAAATTCAAACTCCATATGTGATTATTCAAATGCCATTTAATTGATTTGTGCTAAACAGCAGCTATAAGTTGTTCTAACATGCATGAAAATGGTACAGATGGATTCCTTGAATTTTTCTGATAATTTTTCATATATAAATTATTTAATTTGGAGTTACGGTTAATTTTCTATGATTTATTGAAGTTTTAGCTATTTTATGGAATTAATAAATCATTTAAGAATTATCTAAATTCCAGAAACATTTACTGCGTCAGCAGTGCGTCACCGTGACGTCAGCAGGTCAACAGACGCTGCTGCTGGTCAAACCTGACGTGTGGGGCCCACACGTCAGTGACACAGGTTAGTTAACCGGGTTGATTAGGGTTAAACTAATACTAATGAAAATGTCAGCAGGGTTGGGCCCACATGTCGGTGGCTTAAATAATTAACTAATTTAATTAGTGTTAACTAATCTAACACCTAACTAATTAACAGGGGCTGGCCCCACCTGTCATCGACCCAGGGGGGTTCTGTCGTGGTCAAATGGGTCAACCCCACCGGCGTCTCGATGCCGGCGTGGTCCAGGACGGTGGCGACCGTCGGAAACATGCTACAGGGCACGGGCGAGGCCGTGCTTGGGCTCGTTGGAGATCCCTTGCTCCCGCGCGTCGAGCGGTGCGGTTGCTAGGTCGTGGGGAGGCCGGAGCTGACGACGGCGAGCTCGGTTGCGGCCGCCGGAGCTCGGGTAAGACGCGGGCGACCACTAGGGAGCGCGAGAGGGCGAGCTACGGCAGGCAACGGGCTCGTGGAAACGTTCTGAGCACGATGGTGCACTCGGGTGGGAGCTCCAGTGGCTGCAGTGACGGCGGCGACGAGGTCAGCGGCGGCCGGAGTTCGGCCGCGGCGGAGCTATGGCCTAGAGCTCGCAAACGCGAGGGGAAAGAGAGGGGTTCTGCACGGAGGCTCACCGCGGAGCTGTAGGGAGGGTTAGTGGGCTCGGGGGCGCGCCGGAGTGGCCGAATTGACGGAGAAGGGCGCCGGGGCCGAAGCTTGAAGACGATGTCGATGGCGGCTGCTCGGGGCCCTTCTGGTCGCGTGAGACGATGAGGAGGACGAGGGCGGAACAGCGGAGCTCTGGGAGGCGTCAGGGAGGCGAGAGGGTGGTGGTGGCCGCGGCGAACGGCGTCGGTGCTCTCAGGTGCGTTCGGTGACGAGAGGGAGGGAGAGCAGAGGAGGAGGAGGGGGTCCAGAGAGAGAGGCGGTCGAGGGGGTCGAGGGCGTCTCCGTGGCGTCGCGAGGAAGTCGGGGAGGCTGCCACGGCGAAGCAGGAGGTGGAGGCCTCCGCGTGCACGCGTGCGTGCGGTGTCTGTCCTTCTGGCAGGGAGGAAGACGACAGGGGGGGGTGGAGATGGGCTGGGCTGGCCAGGTGGGCCTGGTGGGCTGCAGAGGTGAGTCCAGGTAAGGTTTCTCTCCTCTATCTTTTATTTCTGTTTTGTTTCTCTTTTCTAATTCTGCAATTTGTTTTTGATTTGATTTAAAATATCAAATCATTTTATAAAATCCTGGAAATAATTATGGGTGCTTTCTGAATTATTTCAGTGACCCTTAACAATTTCCAACATTTATTTGAACATTTAAATTATTTATAGTATTTAAATGCCCAAAGTCAAATACAATATGGTTTATTCAAAAATCCAAAAAATGTCTTGGAAAAATATCCATCATCTCTGGATATGGTTTTCACCATTTTCCAGTAATCATGAACATTTTTGCAAACCAATTTGGGTTCTGTGAGAATATTTTGAAGTTGAACCTATTTGCAATGCTTTGGTGCTAGGGCTTGGTCATCCCCATTTCAATTTTCATAAAATTTAAACATGTTGCACACATGAAGCTAGCCTAGAGCATTACCAGAAGCTAGGGATGTGACACACGCTTATCTTGCGTATTTTAGAGTATCCACTTTCACTTGTCTATGAACTGTACAGGCAACCCAGAAGTCCTTTACCGCAGACACGGCTATTCGAATAGATCATATTAACCCTGCAGGGGTGTACTTCTTCACACACGCTCTCGCCACTTACCGCAATGTACACCTCGTGTATCTCGCCAACCTTCAAGTGGAAGCCTAGCGAGGGAGTCGGCCACGACCTGACTAACCACACAAGTCTCTCGTCCAAGTTTATCGCCTATTCAGGTTCCATCAGCAAGGATATCCGGCCGGGGTGTCACTCACGGCCCCAAACGATGTGAGCAGGGTTCCCAAGCCCACCATCCGGGTGCCACTTGGTACACCGTGCCACTGTGCCTAGTCTATCCCAAGCCCACCTGTACCGGGTGCCACTTGGTAGACTACTAACACTACCTACAAACACCAGAAACTAGTTGCAACTCCTGGACAGAGATCAAGTTGATTAATAAGCCGAGAGGGGCCGAGTTACCGGAACCCAATGTGTGGTAGTAACTGTTCATGGATCACAAACACAGAACTCAGTTCCTAAGGATGGCTTCAATGAGACAACCCACCATGTACTCCTACATGGCCTCTCACCGCTACCTTTACCAAATCGTGTTCACACACTTAGCTCTCAACAGTAGGACATGTTCACACACCTCTGATTCATCCCAGATGAATCAGACCTGACTCAACTCTAAGCAGTAGCAGGCATGACAAACAAGCATGAATGAGTAGGCACAACAGGGCTCAAACAACTCCTACTCATGCTAGTGGGTTTCATCTATTTACTATGGCAATGACAGGTCATGCGGAGGATAAAGGGGTTCAGCTACCGCAGCACATAACAGTTGAAATGTTGTTGTCCTAATGCAGTAAAAGAGAGCAGGAGCGAGTGAGTGGGATTGTATCGGAATGAACAAGGGGGGTTTGCTTGCCTGGCACTTCTGAAGATAATATAGTTCTTCATCGGTGTCATCGAACTCATCATCGGTACGTCATCTACTGAGAGGGGACAAACACCGGCAACACAGAAGGAAACACCATCAATGCAATGCACAATATGATGCATGATCATGACATGGAAATCTGATGTGGTTTGAGCTAATGCAACTAGCATCAGGTTAAATGAAGTTGGTTTGAAACCTAGGTTCAAATTCAAACTCCATATGTGAAGGTTTAAATGCCATTCTAAGATTTGGCCTAAACAGCAGCCCTAAGTTGTTCTATCATGCATGAAAATGGTACATGTGGATAGATTGGATTTTTCTGATCATTTTTCATATATAAATTATTTCATTTGGAGTTACGGTTGAATTTATATGATTTTTAGAAGTTTAGGCAATTTTCTGGATTTTCTGAATTATTTTAAATCCAGGAAATTATTAACTGCGTCAGCATTGCGTCAGCACTGCGTCTGCAGGTCAACCGTGGCTGACCAGGTCAAACCTGACGACCGGGTCCCACATGTCATTGGCTAACTGCTAACTGGGAGTTAACCCGTGTGTACTGGGATTTGACCCGCTGCGGGGCCCGCCTGTCTGTGTCTGTTAGGGAGGGATTAGTGGTGATTATCGCCCAACTAAGCGACCACGTCAGCAAACTCCGGCGGCGACCTCAGACCGCGGCGGAAGCTCGCCGGAAAACCGCTACGGGGCTCGGTTTTGCGCGTGATTTGCGTCTACGGGTAGCTGAAGGTGCGCCGCATCCAACTGGGCAAGCGACAGCGGCTGGGGTGGCCTGTAGTCGCTGGAGACAAGCTCGCGGTGGCGGCCGGAGTTCGGCAAGCTCGGGTTCGGCGTTGAAGTGCGCGGGAAGGTTAGCGGATGGGTGCGCTCGGCTCCTGGGAGCGTGCTGAGCACGGGGCGATGCTCAGGCGCAAGCTGCAGTGGCTGCAACAATGACGGCGACATGGCCGGCGGCAGGGGAAGCTCGGCCACGGTGGTTACGGACGCTGGAGGTCGCAAACGACGAAGATAACGAGGGGGAAAGACGGGGAGCTCACAGCGGTCACGTAGACAAGCTCAGCGGGCTCGGGGACGTCCTGCATGCGGCGAATCGACGACGTCGATCACCGGACAGGGACGAGGAACATGGCGATGGTGACGATGCTGCAGGGCATCCGCGAGCATGTTCTTTGGCTTGGAGCTTCACAGCATCAAGGCGGAGCTAGAGGAAACGGCAACGGGGCAAGGGGACGGCGGTGGGCGCGGTGGCAGTGAGCGGCGGCGACGGACGCGCTCGGCGTGGGTGAGAGAGAGAGCAGAGGAGGGGATGGGGACGAGGGAAAGTGAGAGGGGGTCGGGAAGGCGCCGAGGAGACTCTTCGAGGCGCTGCGCTGGCGCGGGCGAGGGCAAGCAGGCGGGGTGGTGGCGTGGCGAGCTCGGCAGCGTCGCGGTGTCCCTCCTCTGCCTACTGGCAGAGGTAGGCGATGACTAGCACCGGGCCAGTCGGCTGGGCTGGCCAGGTGGGGCGCTAGGTGGGCTGCAGGTAGGTGGCCCAGGTAGTTCCTCTCTCTTTCTCTTTCTTTTGTTTCAGTTTTCTATTTTTCTGTTTTGTTTTGATTTAGTAAATATACCAAACCATTTGATAAAATGCTGAAAATAACTGTGGGCACTTGTGAAATTATTCCCAACAGCCCTCAAGTAGTTTCAGAATTTTTAGAGCATTTAAAATATTTATAGGATTTAAATGCCCTAATTCAAATACAATATGAGTTAATTTAAAAATCCAAAAATGATCTAAGAATATATTCATCATTTTTGGCAGAGGTTTCCACCTTAACCAGAAATCATGAACTTTTCTTAGGGACATTTTGGGTTTATTGAACAGATTTTATGGTTGACCCTATTTGATTTAATTTTGGTGCTAGGGTTTGTCAATCCCCATTTCAACTTAAATAATATTTAAACATGATGCAACAAGATGCAACACCAGGCAGTATCAGAAGCTAGGGATGTGACAACTCACCCCCACTAAACAAGAATCTCGTCCTGAGATTCAGGTGTAGGGTAAGATGAGGGGGGGACGCAACTAACACAATCTTCACGATCCAGGTTGCACTTCATAAGGACGTTGATTCGATCATCATCTTTGTCGCGACGTCCTGCTTTGAGAACTCCATCTAACATGACAACGAGAGGAAAGGGACAACTCCAGAAGAATCGATCTTCTCAAAGATCGAGCAACTCAGGGTCAACTCATGGAGTGAGGCATTGAAACATCTCTTGAGCTGACACACAAAACACACATCAAGAGGGATGGAAAGATGACGGAGGTTCAATTTGGTAGGCAAGAATTCCACGCTGAAGTAGGATGGTGCATGGTTTCAAAGTAGCGAGGAGTTGAGTTGCCATGATACCATAACAGGGCACCTTAGGGAAGGTGACTCGTAGAAATATCCCCTTAAGTGGCAAAAAGAATTACCTTTGATTCAGAGATCATTGAAACTCTTTATACCAGCTTAAGGCAAATTACAATCGATCATTTGGAGAAGTTCGAAAGAATGGCATACTCAGTTTGGAAAGGAAACTAGAGTTATAAGACAACTTGACAAATGGAAGGCACATTCCAATTGATACCGAGAATACAACCTAGTGACTGAGTGTGCCCTCAAGAACTTGAGCATTTCCATACTCATCAAGGTCTTACCAACATCCGTGCCAAGGATCCTGGCAACACATCTTACTACCACGATGAATAGTGACGGACAATGCAGATGCAAAGGAAGATAACACCTTCTCAGATTTCGCCTTAGCGAGGCCAAGGAAACAAAATCTGGAGGATCGACCGAGAGACATTTAGCACTCCGCTTCTAATGTTCTCCTTGATGTGCTAGCGTAACCCATTCAAAGATATGGTTTGATATCTAGAACATCAAGTAAAAAGGTCGGACTTCGGGAGCACAAGAATCCATAAGGAACAATTAGGGAGTAATTACTACGAAGTCCTTATGGGAAGGTGACCAACTTCCTCAATCAAAATACTAGAATAATAGGTCTTCCGGCTGGGTGTGTTGGCCACGACATCCACTTTACCGGTTATCGAGAGACAAATATTATAGTTCTTGGGAGACGTTCCATCCATCATATCTGCTTGAGATTCAGATCTGATTGGTGTTGGGATATTCCAGACTCATCAAGTCTAGGAAGAAAAATGAAAGTTTGCAACACAAATCGACGAGACGCATTGCGAGATTTTCAGGGAATGAACTACGATAGCAAGCTCCAAAACATGAGCTGGTTCTGCAACATACATGTGAACACGCTATCCAAGACAAGCATGACCACGTGGAAGTCTTACAACAAACACTACCGAGTTCTAGTTGGGAACCATCATCGAGGATATCAGAGTCTTGTGCATGATCTAGAATTAACACAAAAAATTCCTTTTCCTTGAGCAAATCAATCAGTGGCTTGGGGTGCTAGGTATTACATATGGAATGGAGGTTGCAAGTCTCCAAACCACAGAATACTTCACACATATGCATGACTGACTTGGGATGATTCCAAAGGAAGCAACATTGACTTTCTCAAATTCACGACGGCAACTTGCACCAAATGCACATGAACTGGAGGAAGTCGCTTCTTACATCCGAACATATGCTTCATGAGCTAGCATGAAGAAATGCTTTCCAAAGTTTCCAACACTAGATTAATGTTCAACAAAATTATGGAGAAGACAAGGATGTTGTCGATGGGCTCAACAACAATTCATCCAGATTCCCATGGAGATGGAATTCCATAACTATGTGAACAAGGTGATAGTATTGGTCAGACCCAAAAGACATAATGGTGTATGCTCGAGGAATCAACCATGAGTAAGACAACATTACGAACATCATGGGTTCTGATTTGATTTGAGGATAGCCCACACTTAAATCAATTTTTTGGTTAGCACGATAGGTCCAGCAATTGATCGCGAGGATCAATCAATGAAGATATCACCTTTCTTCAACACACATACAAGATATCCCTTAGAATGAACTAAGTCGGACAAGCTTTCATCTTCCAACTCTTCAAGTTTTTGTTTAGCTTAACCAACCAGCTCAGGGGTATTCAACACGGATTCTTGGAGAAAGGATGGTTTATAAGAATACCAACTTGCTCACAAACTCAACATAGCGGCCAGGTGACAACCTGGTGATACTTTCGAGAAGATATTCGGAAAATCATGAACCACCGATATGTTACTAAGCTCAAGAACAATCTTGCTTTTCAGGGCAAGACGATATGATCAACAAAGTGAGGGATTGACACAATCCTAACTCATTGATCGAAGGGTGCACCAGGGAAAATGGACTAGGTGGCACGATCAACCTTAGGGTGATGGTTCAACAACCAACACGCTAAGAGTGAGAGTATTGTCCATTAAGTATCAAGCAACAACTTGCTCGGAGTATTGATTTCGCACATCACAGTTCACTTGTTGGCATTCCGGTTGCAACAACACAGAACCGAGAAATGAAAATGATGGCGAGAAGTATCACTGCGTCAAGAATTCATAAGAGGTGGTGCAATTCCCATGACAATCCTGACATAAAGAAGGTAATACTTCAAGGTAGAACAGACCAGAAGCTGGATTGGCATTTTGATCTATGGAATACAACTTCTTTGACCCAATCCTAGATATGGATGAGGTATTGGAGTTTGTTTCTCCTAGTCATTCCAGAATAGAATGGCTTGACGAACCACAAGAATAATAGGCATCGATGAACGAATGCACGCATACTCTTGACTATCAATTGATAGACGAGGGTCAGAAGACGACTAAGGGGGACAACTCAAAAGAACATACGATTTTCTGGGTTGTGGACACATGGATTAGAATGTCGAACGAGTTCAACATATTTCTGTCGAACAATCCATGCAGAGAGGTAGGTTTGGCAGAATCGTAATATAGAAGGGGAACTCATCGAGAGCACTCTTGTTGTGATCTTTTGGTTCCCGAACTTCTACCATATTGGTTCATGGTATTGGAAGAAGGATATACCACGAATCTCAAGGACTATCACAAAGGTTACTAATATCCTAAGGGAACTAGAAAATAATATCAACACTGAAGTAAGTAGTGTGAGTCTCGGGTTCAGAAACCCAGGAGTAGAGTGCCTACTAACTAAGTGGCATCACGGGATGCTTTCGAGATTAATGGCCAGAATCATCACACTGGGACACAAATCATGGCTAGATTACTAGATGATCCCCTAAGACACCTAGGGTCATAATAAGAACTCCAACATATATGTCGAGGCAATAGAATACCTCAACTCAGCAATTAGTGTGATTAACCTGGCCCAAAGGAACATCAAAACCAGAGGGAAAGGATTTGCAAGTGCATCAGATTGGTTAGAAACCTGGGATGACTCGGACAGCATAACGGCTGTAAATGCTCAACAGGATTTAAGACATCCTGCAAAATGGTGGCATAACCACTCGATCATCACAATATCAAGATTCTGAGACCAACTATGAACACACGAAAGTAATAGGAACTGAAACGAGGCTTAAGTCCAACAATCTTATGAGTCTACTGATTAGTAACATGTCATCCTGATAGAAAGAAGAGAAAGCCTAGTTGCTTAACCCCGTAGGAAAGATAGGATGACTCGGATCAGAAGGCATGAAGGTAAAGAAGTAAAAAGAGGCTTACGTTCCATCCCACAATCAATTCCCTTATATAACTAAAGCATTTCTAGACTCAACTTCGACCAGTTTAGCTTGGTAATCCTATAGGCAGCCAAGCTCTGATACCAAAGCTGTCAGGACCCCGACTCAATGCCACATCGATCTAGCATGTAACACCTCATGTCACTTTGCGGCCTCACGCACGGTATCCCCACGGGTGTCGCCTTACCTTTGCCCAGGACCGTTTGCGCCTTTTGGCACACGTATATGATAGTGTCGCTAGCATCCATATGATAAGGAGCCCGGGCTGACATGGCTAGTCGTAAACCCAAAGTGGCACAAACTTACAGGGACAGGCATCCATGACCCAGCATCGAACATGTCGGTCATAAGCGAGTGAATCCAGGTTGTAGCACTGGGTTAGCAGGACTCCGGTGAACCGGGCTGTAGCGGGCTAACGGGACTCCGGTATTCATCGCATGACATTTCCCCGAAGGGACAGACACAGGAACAAAGAAGGACATGCCGGCCAGCCTAAGTGTTTCGGAGCAGTAGCAAGCTACCATGGCTCAGTGGAAGCACTAGGAGACATTTCCCGACAAGAGAGGCTACTAAGGATAAACAACTAGATAGTCAGATCCCACACATACCAAGCATTTCAATAACATACACACAATATGCTCGATATGTGCAAATACAACATGGCATCACAAGATGACTCTACAACTCAAGTATTTTATTCAATAGGCTCCGAGGAGCGAGGTATTACAAACATGGTCTCTCGACCCAGCATTCAGAGCATACAAGTCAAAGCACAAGCGGAAGCTTAACATGTCTGAGTACAAACATCTACAAATGAAAAAGGCTGAGAAGCCTGACTATCTACCAGATCCTGCCGAGGGCACAAGATCGTAGCTGAGGTAACAAGCTAAACGTCGAAGTCCACACGGAAGTACTAGTGAGACGGAAGTCTCTGCAAAAACATAAAATCGGCAAACATGAGTACAAATGTACCCAGCAAGACTTACATCAGAACTAACTACATATGCATCATTATCAACAAAGGGGTGGTGGGGTTTAACTGTAGCAAGCCAGCTTTGACTCAGTGGCTATCCTGAACTAGGACTGCAAGTAACTCTTTTGAGGTGGCGCAAACGAGTCCACATATTCACCATATCAAT
Organism: Triticum aestivum; assembly: GCF_018294505.1. Classification (NCBI taxonomy): domain Eukaryota; kingdom Viridiplantae; phylum Streptophyta; class Magnoliopsida; order Poales; family Poaceae; genus Triticum; species Triticum aestivum. The sequence goes on from NC_057798.1 coordinate 229,045,917, forward strand.
AAACCACTATGGATCCGCTCCCGTCTCCCTACGAGAACGCCATCCATAGCACTCACGCTTATCTTGCGTATTTTAGAGTATCCACTTTCACTTGTCTATGAACTGTACAGGCAACCCAGAAGTCCTTTACCGCGGACACGGCTATTCGAATAGATCATATTAACCCTGCAGGGGTGTACTTCTTCACACACGCTCTCGCCACTTACCGCCATGTACACCTCGTGTATCTCGCCAACCTTCAAGCGGAAGCCTATTCAGGGAGTCGGCCACGACCTGACTAACCACGCAAGTCTCTTTTCCAGGTTTATCGCCTATTCGGGTTCCATCCGCAAGGAGATCCGGCCGGGGTGTCGCTCACGGCCCCAAACGATGTGAGCAGGGTTCCCAAGCCCACCATCCGGGTGCCACTTGGTACACCGTGCCACTGTAGCTAGTCTATCCCAAGCCCACCTATACCGGGTGACACTTGGTAGACTACTAACACTACCTACAAACACCAGAAACTAGTTGCAACTCCTGGACAGAGATCAAGTTGATTAATAAGCCGAGAGGGGCCGAGTTACCGGAACCCAATGTGTGGTAGTAACTGTTCACGGATCACAAACACAGAACTCAGTTCCTAAGGACGGCTTCAATGAGACAACCCACCATGTACTCCTACATGGCCTCTCACCGCTACCTTTACCAAATCATGTTCACACACTTAGCTCTCAACAGTAGGACATGTTCACACACCTCTGATTCATCCCAAATGAATCAGACCCGACTCAACTCTAAGCAGTAGCAGGCATGACAAACAAGCATGAATGAGTAGGCACAACAGGGCTCAAACAACTCCTACTCATGCTAGTGGGTTTCATCTATTTATTATGGCAATGACAGGTCATGCAGAGGATAAAGGGGTTCAGCTACCGCAGCACATAACAGTTGAAACGTTGTTTTCCTAATGCAGTAAAAGAGAGCAGGAGCGAGTGAGTGGGATTGTATCGGAATGAACAAGGGGGGTTTGCTTGCCTGGCACTTCTGAAGATAATATAGTTCTTCATCGGTGTCATCGAACTCATCGTCGGTATGTCGTCTACTGAGAGGGGACAAACACCGGCAACACAGAAGGAAACACCATCAATGCAATGCACAATATGATGCATGATCATGACATGGCAATATGATGTGGTTTGAGCTAATGCAACTAGCATCAGGTTAAATGAAGTTGGTTTGAACCCTAGGTTCAAATTCAAACTCCATATGTGAAGGTTTAAATGCCATTGTAAGATTTGGCCTAAACAGCAGCCCTAAGTTGTTCTATCATGCATGAAAATGGTACATGTGGATAGATTGGATTTTTCTGATCATTTTTCATATATAAATTATTTCATTTGGAGTTATGGTTGAATTTTAATGATTTTTAGAAGTTTAGGTAATTTTCTGGATTTTCTGAATTATTTTAAATCCAGGAAATTATTAACTGCGTCAGCATTGCGTCAGCACTGCGTCAGCAGGTCAACCGTGGCTGACCAGGTCAAACCTGACGACCGGGTCCCACATGTCATTGGCTAACTGCTAACTGGGAGTTAACCCGTGTGTACTGGGATTTGACCCGCTGCGGGGCCCGCCTGTCTGTGTCTGTTAGGGAGGGGATTAGTGGTGATTAGCGCCCAACTAAGCGACCACGTCAGCCCGCCGGAGTTTGACCGGCGGCGACCTCAGACAGCGGTGGAAGCTCGCCGGAAAACCGCTACGGGGCTCGGTTTTGCGCGTGGTTTGCGTCTACGGGTAGCTGAAGGTGCGCCGCATCCAACTAGGCAAGGGACAGCTGCTGGGGTGGCCTGTAGTCGCCGGAGACAAGCTCGCGGCGGCGGCCGGAGTTCGGCAAGCTCGGGTTCGGCGTTAAAGTGCGCGGGAAGGTTAGCGGATGGGTGCGCTCGGCTCCTAGGAGCGTGTTGAGCATGGGGCGATGCCCAGGCACAAGCTGCAGTGGCTGCAACAATGACGGCGACATGGCCGGCGGCAGGGGAAGCTCGGCCACGGCGGTTATGGACGCTGGAGGTCGCAAACGACGAAGATAACGAGGGGGAAAAGACGGGGAGCTCACAGCAGTCACGTAGACAAGCTTAGCGGGCTCGAGGACGTCCTGCATGCGGCGAATCGACGACCGCGATCACCGGACAGGGACGAGGAAGATGGAGACGGTGATGACGCTGCAGGGCATCCGCGGGCACGTTCTTTGGCTTGGAGCTTCACAGCATCAAGGCGGAGCTAGAGGAAACGGCAACGGGGCAAGGGGACGGCGGTGGGCGCGGTGGCAGTGAGCGGCGGCGACGGACACGCTCGGCGCGGGTGAGAGAGAGAGCAGAGGAGGGGATGGGGATGAGGGAAAGTGAGAGGGGGTCGGGAAGCACCGAGGAGACTCTTCGAGGCGCTGCGCTGGCGCGGGCGAGGGCATGCAGGCAGGGTGGTGGCGTGGCGAGCTCGGCGGCGTCGCGGTGTCCCTCCTCTGCCTACTGGCAGAGGTAGGCAATGACTGGCACCGGGCCAGTGGGCTCGGCTGGCCAGGTGGGGCGCTAGGTGGACCGCAGGTAGGTGGCCCAGGTAGTTCCTCTCTCTTTCTCTTTCTTTTGTTTCAGTTTTCTATTTTTTCTGTTTTGTTTTGATTTAGTAAATATACCAAACCATTTGATAAAATGCTGAAAATAACTGTGGGCACTTATGAAATTATTCCCAACAGCCCTCAAGTAGTTTCAGAATTTTTAGAGCATTTAAATATTTATAGGATTTAAATGCCCTAATTCAAATACAATATGAGTTAATTTAAAAATCCAAAAATGATCTAAGAATATATTCATCATTTTTGGCAGAGGTTTCCACCTTAACCAGAAATCATGAACTTTTCTTAGGGACATTTTGGGTTTATTGAAAAGATTTTATGGTTGACCCTATTTGATTTAATTTTGGTGCTAGGGTTTGTCAATCCCCATTTCAACTTAAATAATATTTAAACATGATGCAACAAGATGCAACACCAGGCAGTATCAGAAGCTAGGGATGTGACGTATACATACCTCAAAGCCTGTTAGAAGACTGGCACAGGCTTCAGTCAGCCCGCTCTTGGCGGACTGAGCTTTCTGGATCACCACACTCATAACAGTGCGGTGCTCCTCGTCGATGGAGGCGCCGTTAAGCGCCTCCAGCAAATTATCCGGTGCCTCCGGTTGGACGGAGGTCACCAGTGTCGCAGTCTCGCCCTTCTTACGAAGGGGCCGCCTGCCGGACTCCGGAACCACTGAAGGTTCCTGTGCGGAGTCCGGCCCAGGGCCGGACTTAGAGCCCTTTGGGGTTTGATCCCCCTTATGCCCAGAGTCCGGGAGGTTGCCTTGCGGCGCCTCCGGGACCTCCTCCTCCTGGCTGGGCCCCTTTTGGGACCCCACCTCGGCATCATCCGCAGCGCGAGGAGAGGAGGCGGCCGGAAGTGAAGTGCTATTCACGTCTGACGAAGCCAGGGAGCCGCTCATTGAAGTATCGAGCCCATCCTTGGGCGGGCTGCAGGGTTATATTCGGCGTTAGGAGATACTGTGCGACAAATGAAATGCCATGAGTTATTCTGGCATCCGGACACTTACAATTTCGCCAGGGGCTTAGCCCTCGGTGGCCACTCCTCTTTGCCATCGTCGGCGTTGGTGGAGTAGTCCGGAGGAAGGGTCCTTCCCTTCTTGGACCCTCCGGCCTCCCCGGTTGGGGAGGCCTTCCTTTTCTTCTCTTCCCCCGCTGGGGGAGAGGCCTCTTTTTCCTCCTCCTCATCTTCGCGGGAGGAATCCACCTCGGAGTCATCGGACGATGAGTCCGATAACACCTGGCGCCGGGAACTCTTTCGGGTTCCCGTGGCCTTCTTCTTGGCCTTCTTCTCCGGCACCACGTGAGGTGCCGGAACCAGTAGCCCCGTCAATCGGGCGTCCGCTGGGTCTTCTGGCAAGGGAGCCGGACAGTCAACCTGCCTGGACGTCTTTTGCCAGGCCTGTCAAAGGTAAGGGAGTTTAGATCCCGCATAGAGTCAAACTATGGAAAACAAGTGTCCTGTAAAGGGTAAAATAGCTTACCTCGCCAGCTTGACGCTGCGAGCTGAATCCACGATCTTCGGTAGCGGATGCGGGAGCCTCGGCACCCATGAACAGCACCTTCCAGGCATCTTCATACGTAGTGTCAAAGAGCCTGCTCAAGGTTTGGTGCTATGCCAGATCAAACTCCCACAAACTAAAGGCCCGTTGTTGGCACGGGAAGATCCAGCGGATGAGCATGACCTGGACTACGTTAACGAGCTTGAGCTTCTTGTTCACCAGGTTTTTGACGCAAGATTGGAGTCCGGTCAGCTCTTCCGAATTACCCCATGTCAGGCCCGTCTCTTTCCAAGAGGTGATCCGTGTAGGGAAGCCAGATCGGAATTCGGGGGCCGCTGCCCATTTAGGGTCACGCGGCTTGGTGATGTAGAACCACCCCGATTTCCACCCCTTTATGGTCTCCACAAAGGAGCCCTCGAGCCATAAGACGTTGGGCATCTTTCCCACCATGGCACCTCTGCACTCCGCTTGGCGGCCGCCCACTACCTTCGGCTTGACATTGAAGGTCTTCAGCCATAAGCCAAAGTGGGGCTGGATGCAGAGGAAGGCCTCACACACGACGATGAACACCGAGATGTTGAGGACGAAATTCGGGGCCAAATCGTGGAAATCCAGGCCATAGTGGAACATGAGCCCCTGGACAAATGGGTGAAGTGGAAAACCTAGTCCGGGGAGGAAGTGGGTGAGTAACACCACCCTCTCATGGGGCCCGGGGGTGGGGATGAGCTGCCCCTTGTCGGGGAGCCGATGCGCGATGTCGCTGGACAAGTATCCGGCCTTCCGCAGCCTCTTGATGTGCCCCTCCATGACGGAGGAGGCCATCCACTTGCCTCCCGCTCCGGACATGGTTGGGGAAGGTTGAGGCGAGATGTGCGGACTTGGGCGCTAGAGCTCGAGTGCGCGGAAATGGATAAGCAAAGGAGGAAGAAGGCGTAGGTAAAAACGTGGATCCTTATCCCCTTATATGGACGGACGAAGCTATGCGTCCCCACCAGCCTGGTAAAACTCGCTTATCTCCCAAGCGCCGTAATCGATGGCGCGATTGGGTTACCCACACCCGTATTAATGAGAATCCCGGAATAAGGGGACACGATCTCTGCTTTGACAAGACGTGCCAAGGAAACCGCCTCACTAAACGCGCTGAGGTGGAACAGTAAAAACGATCCAAATAAAGGCTTGGCCGTGGTGTGATGTCACGCCACGGAATATGTTAGCAGATTGAATTTGTGTAAATATTATTCTCTCTACGGTGGTATGTGGAACTTATTTTGCAGAGCCGGACACTATCCTTGTGTTCAAAATCTTCTATGAAATATTCGGAGGAGGAACCCGCCTTGCAATGCCGAAGACAATATGCGCGCCGGACTCGTCGTCATTGAAGCCTGGTTCAGGGGCTACTGAGGGAGTCCTGGATTAGGGGGTGTCCGGATGGCCGGACTATAACCTTTGGCTGGACTCCTGGACTATGAAGATACAAGATTGAAGACTTCGTCCCGTGACCGGATGGGACTTTCCTTGGCGTGGAAGGCAAGCTTGGTGATACGGATATGTTGATCTCCTACCATTGTAACCGACTCTGTGTAACCCTAACCCTCTTCGGTGTCTATATAAACCGGAGGGTTTTAGTCCGTAGGACGAACAACAATCATACCATAGGCTAGCTTCTAGGGTTTAGCCTCTCTGATCTCGTGGTAGATCTACTCTTGTACTACCCATATCATCAATATCAATCAAGCAGGAGTAGGGTTTTACCTCCATCGAGAGGGCCTGAACCTGGGTAAAAACCTCGTGTCCCTTGCCTCCTGTTACCATCCGCCTAGACGCACAGTTTGGGACCCCCTACCCGAGATCCGCCGGTTTTGACACCGACACCATGGATCCCCTTCCTCCCTCTGGGCCCATGGTGGGGACCTCGCCATCCCCCTCGAGCCAATTGGTGCTGGTGTTGGCGCGGCCTGGGACTGCAGCCCCCAACCCATCAGTGGTGACGGGCGCGGAGCTCGACAAAGAGCTTCAGTGCATCATGGCATTGTTGCACCAAGGGGTTGAGAAGTGGATGACTCGGTTGCCGTTGCAATGGACCTATCTTTCCTGGAGTCCATGGTGACGGGTATCAAGGAAATGCAAGCCCGACATGACCAGAAGTGGCAGGCGCTCAAACAGCAGCGCGAGTCCGCTAACAAGGTGGACCAGAAGCTGAAGGACAAGTGCCTGGAGCTGGGCGAATGGCACGGCAAGTAGTTCCAGGTACTTATGAGGCAGCAGGAGACGATCCTGATGACGAGGGAAGACATCATAGCCCATGAGGCGCGCCTGGCAGAGCACAAGGCACGTCTGGACGCTAGAGAGCAAGAGTTTTCTCTCTGGGAGGAGAAGCTTGGAGCCACACTTCGCGCCAAGGATGATGAGCTAGAGGCCCTTGTGCAGCAGTGCACCAAGGAGTTGGAGGACAAGTACAAATCTTCCTTGGATGCTCTTGCTGCTGATTCTGCTGCCCAGCTGAAGAGGCTTACTTACGATCTCGTCGATGCATCTGCCGCCAAGACCAACCTCGACCAACAAGTGGCCAAGCTGGTCGAAGATCTTTCCGGGAGCACCAAGGAAGTCAAGGCCCTCAAGGAGGAAGCGTGGAAGGCAGAGATCCATCTGAAAGATGTGCAATCGCGGCTTTCCTCCAAGAGCCAGGGCCTTGAGGCCGCCAACAGCACCATCGCAGATCTAAAGGCCAGGATTTGTACCCTGGAGAGCGCGGCGGAGTCTATCGGAGCCCGCCAGCAGCAACTGTCAAAGGATCCGGACACCGCCCAGCGCCTCCGAAAAGATGCAGAAGACAAGCTGGCAAACTAATCTGAGCATGTGAACCTCTGGATCAGAAGCATGATTGACATTGCTATGCGCCTTGCTGGCCAGACTGTAGCGATGGACATGGATGGGCCAGCTTTTTCAATCAACAGGCAGGAAGTCCCTAGTGCCAAGCTGGGAGTTTTCTTCAATGAGATGATCGAAAAGCTGAAGGTGCATGAAGAGGGGAGGGCCAAGTGCTTTGTGACCGAGTCCCGGAAGCTCGCGCATGACGCCCTCCTCATGGTCCTGAGCAACATCGCCTGTCGTCATCCAGATCTCGACCTTGCCGATGGATTCAAGAAGCCGCCGGTGGATGCTGATGTTCCAGCTGCCAAAGAGAAAGTTGCCCCTCTAGAAGCCAAGGCCCTTCGCATCCCAACGGCTTCACGCAGTCGCCAAGCTTGACTCCGAGCTATTCTTGTCATTGCGCTATCCTGTAACAAAACATGATGTATGCTTTGCGTTTAGGTATTGTATTGTTTATGCTTGCGCGGAACTGATGCCCTCTGCTTAATCTTAATTGCACGTTTATCCCTCTGGGCTTATACGCTTGTGTTCGTACGATTGGTCCCTATGTATGTTCTGGTTGCTTCCCGGTATCATATTGCCACGATTGTCGTAAGGGTCTGGCCCTTAACACTCATCTTGGCGTGGATGCGTCCCGGCAAGTTTTTCCTTGGTAGCTCTCGACGCAGCTGCTCATTCTGTGAGCAAGGCTCGTGACAGAAAGAGGGTGCAGACAAAGAACTAGCTAAGGTACCATCACATGAAGGATTTCATAGTACGAACACTCACCAAACCGAGGGATAAACGAATGCAAAAATCTAGGATTCCTCAAAAGGAAATGATTGCATTGACTTAGCTTTTGTTCTTCGCTCCTCCTCATCTCTTCTGGCTGCACGCGTTTGATGTGCTCGCGATACCCGGAAGGACGGAAGCCAAGTAAATGACTCTCTGGTCCTCGGCAGGGATTAATATGCAGCATGCATGTCTGGCGGGCGGTAGGAGATGGTGTCGGGCTTTCTCGGTTCCTTTTTCTCCCCTCCACTCTTTTCGAACAATTCGACAGCGGCCGGCACAAGAGTCACGCCAGCACGGATGGCCTTGCCAGAGCATACTCGTTGGGCATCGATCAATGGATTTGTACCGGCGTTTTACTCAGTATTTCCCTAAGAAGGGAAATACCAAACAAAGTATCACGCGGTACTCATCAACATTGACGATGCTAAGGCCAGAGCAGCTCGATTGCCGAAGAGGGAGATAGAGATGGGAAGAGGGACCTTGTTCTCGCACGCCTTGCCCCTCCTCCTCGGACAGTGCCTGAGCGGCGCCCACGTTGACCGGGCCATCTGGGAGGGGCACACCACTGCCGATATTGATCTTTGTGTGGCCGCGGCCGTGGTAGGATGAGATGACGAACAAAGTAGGTGCGGGGACGGCCCCGCTCCCCTGCTTTGTCTTCATATCTCCAGGGGCACCATTGACGCCAAATTTTTTGGCTGGGCTACAATGGAGACGACGCGTTGCTGACGCTCTCAGGTTCTCGCAAGTGATCCCCCTACCTGGCGCGCCAAAGATGTCATGGGAAACCACGGCCACCTATGGGACCATGAGCCCCTTTTTGGTTTGGCGGGGGGATAGGCACGTTGTACAAAGAGCAAAGAAGCTTAGCGCAGCGCGGCAGAGATCACACGGGCATTTTTACCCAGGTTCGGGCCGCCGTGAGGTGTAAAACCCTACTCCTGCTTTGGTGGATTGATAGTGGAAATGTGGTGGTGGACATAGCGCACTTCCCCGGCAAGGTTGCCCAGTGCGAGAGTGGCTACACGCGTATGAGTGTATGAGTCAGCTCACTGATACGTCTCCAACGTATCTATAATTTATGAAGCATTCATGCTATTTTATTATCTGTTTTGAATGATTATGGGCTTTATTATACAGTTTTATATTACTTTTGGGACTAACCTATTAACCGGAGGCCCAGCCCATATTGTTGTTTTATTGCCTGTTTCAGTATTTCGAAGAAAAGGAATATTAAACATAGTCCAAATGGAATGAAACCTTCGGCAGCGTTATTTTCGGGAAGAATATCATCCTGGAGACTTGGAGTTCACGTCAGAAGATCCTCGAGGAGGCCAGGAGATAGGGGGTGCCCCCCCTACTGGGCGCGCCCCCTGTCTCGTGGGCCCCTCGAGCACCTCCCGACCGACTTCTTTCGCCTATATAAGCCTACGTACCCTAAAAACATCAAAAATCAAGATAGATCGGAAGTTCCGCCGCCGCAAGCCTCTGTAGCCACCAAAAACCTCTCGGGAGTCTGTTCCGGCACCCTGCCAGAGGGGGAACCCATCACCGGTGGCCATCTTCATCATCCCGGCGCTATCCATGACGAGGAGGGAGTAGTTCACCCTCGGGGCTGAGGGTATGTACCAGTAGCTATGTGTTTGATCTCTCTCTCTCTCTCTCTCTCTATATATATATATATATATATCGTGTTCTCTCTATGGCACGATCTTGATGTATCGCGAGATTTGCTATTATAGTTGGATCTTATGATGTTTCTCCCCCTCTACTCTCTTGTGATGAATTGAGTTTCCCTCTTGAAGTTATCTTATCGGATTGAGTCTTTACTTTGAGAACACTTCATGTATGTCTTGCCGTGTTTATCTATGGTGACAATGGGATATCACGTGCCACTTGATGTATGTTTTGGTGACCAACTTGCGGGTTCCGCCCATGAACCTATGCATAGGGGTTGGCACACATTTTCTTGACTCTCCGGTAGAAACTTTGGGGCACTCTTTGAAGTACTTTGTGTTGGTTGAATGAATCTGAGATTGTGTGATGCATATCGTATAATCATGCCCACGGATACTTGAGGTGACAATGGAGTATCTAGGTGACATTAAGGTTTTGGTTAATTTGTGTCTTAAGGTGTTATTCTAGTACGAACTCTTGAATAGATTGATCCAAAATAATAACTTTGAGGTGGTTTCGTACCCTACCATAATCTTTTCGTTTGTTCTCCGCTATTTGTGGCTTTGGAGTGACTCTTTGTTGCATGTTGAGGGATTTTTATATGATCTATCTATGTTATTATTGTTGAGAGAACTTGCACTAGTGAAAGTATGAACCCTATGCCTTGTTTCCTATCATTGCAATACCGTTTACGCTCACTTTTATCATTACTTACCTTGCTGTTTTTATTATTTCAGATTACAAAAACCTATATCTATTATCCATATTGCACTTGTATCACCATCTCTTCGCCGAACTAGTGCACCTATACAATTTACCATTGTATTGGGTGTGTTGGGGACACAAGAGACTCTTTGTTATTTGGTTGCAGGGTTGTTTGAGAGAGACCATCTTCATCCTACGCCTCCCACGGATTGATAAACCTTAGGTCATCCACTTGAAGGAAATTTGCTACTGTCCTACAAACATGTGCACTTGCAGGCCCAACAACGTCTACAAGAAGAAGGTTGTGTAGTAGACATCACTCACCAACCAACCCTTTCTACGGTCGCCATGGGCCTCCTTTTATAGATTAAGGGGTCACCACAGTGGCCAATCAGTCTTTACGCACTGATTAGATAGCAAACGGTGCTATCACACCTAACTCTGCAGGCTAACAGAGCGCATTAAATGCGTCGTCTAGTGTCACATCATAGCGTGCCCGGCAACCCTTGCCGGGCTATTTTTCCAGCTTTGCACCTGCTTGCTTGACACGTCTCTGGACGGTTGTCGTATGGAGGCGTTTGCCTTAGGAAGTGGCTGCCATGTGGCAAGAAGCAACCTCTTAATCACTTAGGGGCTTGACACTGCAATGATTGATGACTTGGGTTGCTTGTGAGGTGGAGCAGTGGTGCCTTGGCGGGGTGTTGTGCTTCTGCAGGCCCCGGCAGGCCTGCCGGGTGGTCTTGGGGATTGCTGCCGGGACGATCCTCTTCCTTGCCAGGCTCACCTGCCCGGCAAGGGAGTCTTTTCCCTTAGTGGCATCTTGTCTCTATGGCTTTGACTTGGCCTTCTTGGTGTGTTCTTCGGTGTTGTAACCTTGTCGCGTCGGTAGCTCGTCGTCCGTGCACAAGTCAGGGGGAAACAAGCACCCCTGTTTGTGTACCCTGACACTTAAGCCTCCCCCAAGCTTGAGAGATACTTTCTCCTTCACGAGGCCAAAATTAATTAATTATACATATATATATATATGTATATATATATATATATAATATCCGATCACGATGAACCAGATGCATAGGATAAAACTTATGATGAAATTCCAATTTCAATCGGTTATAGTTCCAAGATCAAATATCATCACATGGCCTATACCATGTCAATGCCGTTCCCTTCAAAGATAAAGGGAAGACCTTCTTCTTGACTTCATCCTCGGGCAAACCTGCAAGCTTAAATAATCCACAAACTTCATTAATGCATCTCCAACGTATCTATAATTTTTGATTGTTCCATGCTATTATATTATCTGTTTTGGATGTTTTATATGCATTAATATGCTATTTTATATTATTTTTGGGACTAACCTATTAACCTAGAGCCCAGTGTCAGTTCCTATTTTTTTCCTGTTTTTGAGTTTCGCAGAAAAGGAAGACCAAACAGAATAAAACCATCGCGGTGATTTTTCTTGGACCAGAAGACAACAAGGAGACTTGGAGATGAAGTCGGAGGAGCCACGAGGCGTCCACAAGGACAGAGGGCGCGCCCAAGGGGTAGGGCGCGTCCCCCACCATTGTGGGCCCCTCGTGCACCTCCTGACTTAATTCATTCGCCTATATATTCCCATATATCCCCAAACCACCAGAGGCATCCACGAAAACACTTTTCCACCGCGGCAACCTTCTGTACCCGTGAGATCCCATCTAGGGACCTTTTCCGGCACCCTGTCGGAGGGGGATTCGATCATGGAGGGTTTCTACATCAACTCCATTGCCCTTCCGATGAAGCGTGAGTAGTTTACCACAGACCTATGGGTCCATAGCTAGTAGCTAGATGGCTTCTTCTCTCTCTTTGATTCTCAATACCATGTTCTCCTCGATGTTCTTGGAGATCTATTCGATGTAATACTTTTTTACGGTGTCTTTGCCGAGATCTGATGAATTGTGGATTTATGATCAGCTTATCTATGAATATTATTTGAATCTTCTCTGAATTCTTATATGCATGATTTGATCTCTTTGTAATTTTCTTCAAACTATCAGTTTGGTTTGGCCAACTAGATTTGTTTTTCTTGCAATGGGAGAAGTGCTTAGCTTTGGGTTCAATCTCGCGGTGTCCTTTCCCAGTGACAGTAGGGGCAGCAAGGCACGTATTGTGTTGTTGCCATCGAGGATAAAAAGATGGGGTTTTCATCATATTGCTTGAGTTAATTCCTCTACATCATGTCATCTTTCTTAATGTGTTACTCTGTTCTTTATGAACTTAATACTCTAGATGCACGCTAGATAGCGGTCGATGTGGAGTAATATTAGTAGATGCAGAATCGTTGCGGTCTACTTGACACGGGCGTGGTGCCTATATTCATGATCATTGCCTTAGATATCGTCATAACTTTGCGCTTTTCTATCAATTGCTCGGCAGTAATTTGTTCACCCACCGTATTATTTTCTATCTTGAGAGAAGCCTCTAGTGAAACCTATGGCAGCCGGGTCTATCTTCCATCATATAAGTTTCTGATCTACTCTTTTTGCAATCTTTTACTTTCTGATCTATAAGCCAAAAATACCAAAAATATTTACTTTATCATTTATCCATCTCTATCAGATCTCACTTTTGCAAGTAATCGTGAAGGGATTGGCAACCCCTTTATCGCGTTGGGTGCAAGTTTTTTTGATTGTTTATGCAGGTATCCGGTGATTTGTGCGTTGTCACCTACTGGATTGATACCTTGGTTCTCAAACTGAGGGAAATACTTATCTCTACTTTGCTGCATCACCCTTTCCTCTTCAAGGGAAAAGCAAGCGCAAACTCAAGAAGTAGCATTCATCCACATAGATTTGATGCATATCAAGATGTAATGTTCCATCTCCTGCATAAGGATTATCCAGCAGTTTATATATCATACCCGAAGGAATTTCATAATAAATATTTTCAGTAGGTTCAGTAGGTGGAGGATCAACTCTTTGCTCTACCAATCGAGGTGAAGATACCCCGAACAAGACTCTCAAAGGATTATTTTCCATAGTGACAAGTGACAGTAAATTTCAGCATGTAATATAAATGTTTCCTTACCAAATACCACTCACCAAAGGCTCTTCACTTCCCGGCAATGGCGCTAGAAAAGAGTCTTGATGACCCACAAGTATAGGGGATCTATCTTAGTCCTTTTGATAAGTAAGAGTGTCGAACCCAATGAGGAGCAGAAGGAAATGACAAGCGGTTTTCAGCAAGGTATTCTCTGCAAGCACTGAAATTATCGGTAACGGATAGTTGTGTGATAAGATAATTCGTAACGGGTAACAAGTAACAAAAGTAACTAAGGTGCAGCAAGGTGGCCCAATCCTTTTTGTCGCAAAGGACAAACCTGGACGACCTCTTATATAATGCAAAGCGCTCTCGAGGACACATGGGAATTACTGTCAAGCTAGTTTTCATCATGCTCATATGATTCGCATTCGTTACTTTGATAATTTGATATGTGGGTGGACCAGTGCTTGGGTGCTGTCCTTACTTGGACAAGCCGCCCACTTATGCCCACTTATGATTAACCCCTCTCGCAAGCATCCGCAACTAAGGAAGAAGAATTAAGATAAATCTAACCATATAGCATGAAACATGTGGATCCAAATCAGCCCCTTACGAAGCAATGCATAAACTAGGGTTTAAGCTTCTGTCACTCTAGAAACCCATCATCTACTTATTACTTCCCAATGCCTTCCCCTAGGCCCAAATCATGGTGAAGTGTCATGTAGTAGACGTTCACATAACACCACTAGAGGAGAGACAACATACATCTCATCAAAATATCAAACGAATACCAAATTCACATGATTACTTATAACAAGACTTCTCCCATGTCCTCAGGAACAAACATAACTACTCACAAAGCATACGTATTCATAATAAGAGGAGTAATAATTATCATTATGGATCTGAACATATGATCTTCCACCGAATAAACCAACTAGCATCAACTACAAGGAGTAATCAACACTACTAGCAACCCACAGGTACCAATCTGATGTTTTGAGACAAAGATCGGATACTAGAGATGAACTAGGGTTTGACAGGATATGGTGCTGGTGAAGATATTGATGGAGATTGACCCCTCTCGATGAGAGGATCGTTGGTGATGACGATGGCTTCGATTTCCCCCTTCGGGAGGGAAGTTTCCCCGACAGAACAGCTTCGCCGAAGACCTAGATTTGTTCTGCCCAGGTTCCGCCTCGAGACGGCGGCACTTCGTCATGAAATCTTCCTCTCGATTTTTTCCAGGTCAAAACACATCATATAGCAGAAGATGGGCATTGGAGGCCTGCCAGAGGGCCCACAAGGCAAGGGCGCGCCCCCACCCTTGTGGCCTCTTGTGGGACCCCTCTGGTACTTTCTTCGCCCAATATTTTTTATATATTCCAAAATAATTCTCCATAAATTTTCAGGACTTTTGGAGTTGTGCAGAATAGGTCTCTCAGATTTGCTCCTTTTCTAGCCAAGAATTCCAGCTGCCGGCATTCTCCCTCTTCATGTTAACCTTGTAAAATAAAAAGATAAAATGCATAAGTATTGAACCATAATGTGTAATAACAGCCCATAATGCAATAAATATCAATATAAAAGCATGATGCAAAATGGACGTATCAATAGGCATTACATCCGTGTCAAGTAGACCGACTCCTGCCTGCATCTACTACTATTACTCCACACATCGACCGCTATCCAACATGCATCTAGAGTATTAAGTTCATAAGAACGGGGTAACGCCTTAAGTAAGATGACATGATGTAGAGGGATAAACTCAAGCAATATGATGAAAACCCCATCTTTTTACCCTTGATGGTAACAATACAATACGTGCCTCGCTACCCCTACTTTGTCACAGGGTGAGGACACCACAAGATTGAACACAAAACTAAGCACCTCTCCCATTACAAGAAGAACCAATCTAGTTGGCCAAACCAAACCAATAATTCGAAGAGAAATACAAAGATATCAAATCATGCATATAAGAATTCACAAAAGACTCAAATAATATTCATAGATAATCTGATTATAAATCCACAATTCATCGGATCTCGACAGTCACGCAGCAAAAGAATATTACATCGGATAGATCTCCAAGAACATCGAGGAGAACGTTGTATTGAAGATCAAAGAGAGAGAAGAAGCCATCTAGCTACTAGCTATGGACCTGTAGGTCTGTGGTAAACTACTCACGCTTCATCGGAAGGGCAATAGGGTTGATGTAGAAGCCTTCCATGGTCGAATCCCCCTCTGGCGGGGTGCCGTAAAATGCCCCAAGATGGGATCTCACAGGTACAGAAGGTTACGGCGGCGGAAAAGTATTTTGGTGGACTCTTCTGGTCATTTGGGAATATTTGGGAATTTATAGGCCAAAGATTAGGGTTGGAGGACTCTCAGGGGCCCACAAGCCAGGGGCGCCCCCCTAGGGCACGCCCTAAGGGCTTGTGGAGCCCTCGAGACTCTTATGCCTTCCTCTCCAAGCTTTGTGGATGTCTTCTGGTCCAAGAACAATCATCGCGAAAGTTTTATTCCGTTTGGACTCCGTTTGATATTCCTTTTTTGTAAAACTCAAAAAACAAGGAAAAGAATATTCATAGATAATCTGATTATAAATCCACAATTCATAGGATCTCGACAACCACACCACAAAAGAATATTACATCGGATAGATATCCAAGAACATCGAGGAGAACATTGTATCGAAGATCAAAGAGAGAGAAGAAGCCATCTAGCTACTAGCTATGGACCCGTAGGTCTGTGGTAAACTACTCACGCTTCATCGAAAGGGCAATAGGGTTGATGTAGAAGCCCTCCGTGATCGGATCCCCCTCCGGCGGGGTGCCAGAAAAGGCCCCAAGATGGGATCTCACGGGTACAAAAGGTTATAGCGGCGGAAAAGTATTTTGGTGGACGCTTCTGGTCGTTTGGGAATATTTGGGAATTTATAGGCCAAAGATTAGGGTTGGAGGACTCCCGGGGGGCCCACAAGCCAGGGGACTCCCCCTAGGGCGCGCCCTAAGGGCTTGTGGAGCCCTCGAGACTCTTCTGCCTTCCTCTCCAAGCTCCATGGATGTCTTCTAGTCTAAGAAAAATCATCGCAAAAGTTTTATTCCGTTTGGACTCCGTTTGATATTCCTTTTCTATAAAACTCAAAAAACAAGGAAAAAACTGAAACTGGCACTGGGCTCTAGATTAATAATTGAGTCCCAAAAATAATATAAAATAGCATATTAATGCATATAAAATACCCAAACAGATAATATAATAGCATGGAACAATAAAAAATTATAGATACATTGGAGACGTATCAGTGGTTGATAGAACTTGAGAGAATATAAATCCTACCTTTAGCTCCTCGTTGGGTTTGACACTCTTATTTATCAAAAAAGCTGTAATTGATCCCCTATACTTGTGGGTTATCCAGACCTTTTTCTGGCGCCGTTGCTAGGGAGCAATAGCATGGGGTGAATATTCACGTGTGTGCTTGTTTGCTTTATCACTAAGTAGATTTTATTTTCTGTTCTAAGTTGTTCTCCATTTCTAATTATGGATATGGAACATGAAATACCAAAATAATTAGTTGTACTTGCTACTCATTAAGATGGGGAACCTCCTAAAACCCTGGATGCTTGATGACCCACAAGTGTAGGGGATCAATCATAGTCCTTTCGATAAGTAAGAGTGTCGAACCCAACGAGGAGCAGAAGGAAATGGTAAGCGGTTTTCGGTAAGGTTTTCTCTGCAAGCACTGAAATTGTAGGTGATAGATAATTTTGTGATAAGATAAATAGTAATGAGTAACAAGTAAATAAAGTAAACAAAGTGCAGCAAGGTGGCCCAATCCTTTAAGTAGCAAAGGATAAGCCTGGACAATTTCTAATAATGAGAAAGGAGCTCCCGAGGACACATGGGAATTATCGTCAAGCTAGTTTTCATCACGTTCATATGATTCGCGTTCGGTACTTTGATAATTTGATATGTGGGTGGACCGGTACTTGGGTACTGCCCTTGCTTGGACAAGCATCCCACTTATGATTAACCCCTATTGCAAGCATCCGCAACTACAAAAGAAGTATTAAGGTAAACCTAACCACGGCACTAAAGATATGGATCCATATCAGCCCCTAACGAAGCAACACATAAACTAGGGTTTAAGCTTCTGTCACTCTAGCAACCCATCATCTACTTATTACTTCCCCATGCCTTCCTCTAGGCCCAAATAATGGTGAAGTGTCATGTAGTCAACAGTCACATAACACCACTAGAGGAAAAGACAACATACATCTTATCAAAATATCGAACGAATACCAAATTCACATGACTACTAATAGCAAGACTTCACCCATGTCCTCAGGAACAAACGTAACTACTCACAAAGCATATTCATGTTCATAATCAGAGGAGTAATAATATGCATAAAGGATCTGAACATATGATCTTCCACCAAGTAAACCAATTAGCATCAACTACAAGGAGTAATCAACACTACTAGCAACCCACAGGTACCAATTTGTGGTTTTGATACAAGATTGGATACAAGAGATGAACTAGGGTTTTGAGAGGAGATGGTGCTGGTGAAGATGTTGATGGAGATTGACCCCCTCCCGATGAGAGGATCGTTGGTGATGACTTTGGTGTTGATTTCCCCCTCCCGGAGGGAAGTGTCCCTGGCAGAACAGCTCTGCTAGAGCCCTAGATTGGTTCCGCCAAGGTTCCGCCTCGTGGCGGTAGAGTTTCGTCCCGTAAGCTTGCCCACGATTTTTTCCAGGGTAAAAGCGATGATATAGCAGAAGATGGACACCGAAGGCCCACCAAGGGGCCCAGAAGATATGGGGCGCGCCCTATAGGGGGGGCGAGCCCTCCTGTCTCCTGGACTGGGTGTGGTACCCCTGGTGTATTTCTTTCGCTCAATAATTCTTATAAATTCCAAAACGATGTTTCATGGAGTTTCAGGACTTTTGGAGCTGTGCGGAATAGGTTTCCAATGTTTGCTCCTTTTCCAGCCAGAATTCCAGCTGTCGGCATTCCCCCTCTTCATGGTAAACCTTGTAAAATAAGAGGGAATAGCCATAAGTATTGAGATACAATGTGTAATAACAGCCCATAATGCAATAAATATTGATATAAAAGCATGATGCAAAATGGACGTATCAACTCCCCCAAGCTTAGACCTCGCTTGTCCTCAAGCGGAACCCGAAATCAAAAATATGTCCACATGTTTAGAGATAGAGGTGTCGATAAAAATAAAATACGGACATGAGGGCATCATGATCATTCTTATAATAGCAACATATATAGATTTTATCATATGATTTCTTAGGCTCAAGTAACAATCAATTCACAATGTCAAGTATGGTTCAAAAACTTCATTGGGAACTAACAAACTATAATCTCAGACATTGAAGCAATTGCAATTTATCGTAACATCAGAAAGAGTCAACAATAGAGCTTTTCAGCAAGCTCACATACTCAACTATCTTGTAGTCTTCTATAATTGCTAACACTCACGCAATACTTGTGGTTATGGAGTTTCAGCCGGACACTAAGAAAGATAGAGGATTATTGTGTTGCCTCCCAACGTAATCACCTTTAGGTGATGTCAACAATAATAGCCCATGCTAACTAACATCCAATTGGATATATATATCATGATCTTTCAAACACGAGGAGCTTGCCAAAGGATAAAATGAAAAAGGAAAGGTGAGGATCACCTTGACTCAAGCATAAAGTAAAAACATAAAGTAAAAGATAGGCCCTTCGCAGAGGGAAGCAGAGGTTGTCATGTGCGTTTAGGGTTGATGCACAAAATCTTAATGCAAAAGAACGTCACTTTATATTGCCCCTTGTATGTGGACCTTTATTATGCAGTCCGTCGCTTTTATTACTTCCACAACAAGTTCGTACAAAGCTTATTTTCTCTGCACTAATAAGTCATACATATTTAGATAGCAATTTTTATTGCTTGCAGCATGACAACTTACTTGAAGGATCTTACCCAATCCATAGGTAGGTATGGTGTACTCTGATGGCAAAACTGGGTTTAAGGGTATTTGGAAGCACAAGTAGTATCTCTACTTGGTGCAAGGAATTTGGCTAGCATGAGGGAGAAAGGCAAGCTCAACATGTTTGGAAGGTCAATGACAATATACTTTAACTGAGATGCGCGAAAACATAAACCATTACGTTGTCTTCCTTGTCCAAAGTCAACTCTTTTAGCATGTCATCCTTAATGAGTGCTCCCAATTATAAAAGGTGTCCAAGATAATATATTTATATGTGAACCCCTCTTTCCTTATCACTTCCTATTAATTGCAACGATGACCAAGGCTACGTTCATCAACTCTCAACAATTTTTATGCCTCATACTTTCTATGTGTGAAGTTATCACTATCCATAAGATCAATATGAACTCTTTTATACTTTCTACTTTCTCAAGATCATAGCAACATAGCAAAGCCCTTGACTCAACACTAATCTTTATTATAGATAGCTCACGGACTCGATTACAAAAAGATATCACAAAGCAAAACTCAAACTACTTGATATCAAAACTTGAATCTACTAGATCAAGATACTACTAAAAGATCAAACTAAATAAAGTGGTAAAGATAGGAGTGTGATGGTGATACAATACCGGGGCACCTCCCCCAAGCTTGGCAGTTGCCAAGGGGAGTGCCCATAGCCATGTGATTATTTTTCCTTCTTCACGGTTGGTGTTATGATCTTATTGGCGATGATGCCCTTCAGGATGCGGTTCTCCTCCTCGAGCTTATTGACTTGTTGTTTGAGGTCCATAATTTCTTTATGGAGCTTGCCCGTAACGGCCAAAGCTCCTTTTACCCAAGGATGCTGCATAGCTTCTGGAGAACAAGTGAAACTCTTTTTCATATTTTCATAAGAAAGAAATCTAGAGTTGGAAGGGGTGACTGAAGTAGGGACAGCCAGGCTAGGTAGTTCCCCCATAGTGAATTTTGCTCGGAGACGAGAGGTAACTTCTTGATCCTCCTCCATGGCATCTATCCTTTTCAAATCAGCCTCCATCTCATCCTCCGTTGATGGTCCAAAGTGATAGGCATCGCTATTTGCTCCGGGACCTGGCGTTGGGTGAGACACCTGACTCTCCCCAACTGACTCCTGAGAAAACATCTTGCTTTATTCTGCAACAGGAACAGCTCGAAACGAAAACAAAGGATATTTGCGTGATACGGTGGTCAAAACCTTCGGGAGTATATATAATGAATTTTTACCGACCAAAATACGTAATATGCAAGAAAACGGAGTCCGGGAGGCACACGAGGTGCCCACGAGACAGGAGGGCGCGCCCAGTAGGGTGGGCGCGCCCTCCACTCTCGTGGGAGCCTCGTGTCCCTTTCGGACTACTTCTTTCTTCCTAAAATTCTTAAATAATCCAAAACTGATAAAAATTGCCATTGAAGTTGTTTTGGAGTCGGTTTACTCACCGTACCACATACCTATACCTTTTTGTAATCTGGAACATTCTGGAAAGTGTCCCTTATGTATTCCTCAGGGGTTACGGTTTCAATAATATTAGTTTCAACATTAATAGGATTACCTGAAATATAATGTTTAATTCTTTAACCGTTTACCACCCTTGGACTCGTGCCTTCGAAGTTGTTGATCTTTATAGCACCAGAACGATAGACCTCCTCGATAACGTAGGGACCTTCCCATTTTGAGAGAAGTTTTCCTGCAAAAAATCTTAAATGAGAGTTGAATGATAACACATAATCTCCTACATTAAACTCACACTTTTTTATCCTCTTATCATGCCAGTGTTTTACTTTTTCTTTGAATAGCTTGGCATTCTCATATGCTTGGGTTCTCCATTCATCAAGTAAGCTAATAGCAAATAACCTCTTCTCACAGGCAAGTTTGAAGTCATAATTGAGCTCTTTAATAGCCCAATATGCCTTATGTTCAAGTTCAAGAGGTAAATGACACGCTTTTCCATAAACCATCTTATATGGAGACATACCCATAGGATTTTTGTATGCAGTTCTATAGGCCCATAATGCATCATCAAGTTTTTTGGACCAATTCTTTCTAGATCTATTCACAGTCTTTTGCAAAATTAATTTGAGCTCTCTATTGCTCAACTCTACTTGACCACTAGACTGCGGATGATAAGGAGATGCGATTCTATGATTGACATCATACTTAGCAAGCATCTTACGGAAAGCACCATGAATAAAATGTGAACCACCATCAGTCATAAGATATCTAGGGACTCCAAACCTCGGAAAAATAACTTCTTTAAGCATTTTAATAGAGGTGTTATGATCAGCACTACTAGTTGGAATAGCTTCTACCCACTTAGTAACGTAATCAACAGCAACTAAAATATGTGTATAACCATTAGAGGCAGGAAAAGGTCCCATATAATCAAAGCCCCAAACATCAAACGGTTCAATAACAAGAGAATAATTCATAGGCATTTCTTGCCATCTACTAATGTTACCTATTCTTTGACATTCATCACAAGATAAGACAAACTTACGAGCATCTTTGAAGAGAGTAGGCCAATAAAAACCAAATTGTAGTACCTTGTGTGCGGTTCTATCTCCAGCGTGGTGTCCTCCATAGGATTCAGAGCGACACTTGCGTAGGATCTGTTCCTGTTCATGCTCAGGCACACAACGTCTAATAACACCATCTACTCCTTCTTTATAAAGGTGTGGGTCATGGCAAAAGTAATGTCTTAAATCATAAAAGAACTTTTTCTTTTGCTGGTATGTGAAACTAGGCGGTATAAATTTAGCAACAATGTAATTAGCATAATTAGCATACCAAGGAGCAGTACGAGAAGCATTAACGACCGCTAATTGTTCATCAGGAAAGCTATCATTAATAGGCAGTGGGTCATCAAGAACATTCTCTAACCTAGACAAGTTGTCTGCAACGGGGTTCTCAGCTCCCTTTCTATCAATAATATGCAAATCAAATTCTTGGAGCAGGAGAACCCATCTACTGAGCCTAGGCTTAGCATCTTTCTTTTCCATAAGATATTTAATAGCAGCATGATCTGTGTGAATAGTAACTTTGGAATCAACAATATAAGGTCTAAACTTATCACATGCAAACACAACTGCTAAGAACTCTTTTTCAGTAGTAGCATAATTTCTCTGGGCAGTATCAAGAGTCTTACTAGCATACTGGATAACATTCAATTTCTTATCGACTCTTTGCCCTAAAACAGCACCTACAGCATAGTCACTAGCATCACACATAATTTCAAAAGGTAAATTCCAATCAGGTGGTTGAACAATAGGTGCAGTGATCAAAGCTTTCTTAAGTATTTCAAATGCTTCTACACAATCATCATCAAAGACAAAAGGAATATCTTTTTGCAATAAATTAGTCAGAGGCCTAGAGATTTTAGAAAAGTCCTTAATGAACCTCCTATAAAAACCGGCATGACCAAGGAAACTTCTTATACCTTTTATGTCCTTGGGACATGGCATCTTTTCAATAGCATCAACTTTGGCTTTATCAACTTCAATACCTCTCTCGGAGATCTTATGCCCCAAGACAATGCCTTCATTAACCATAAACTGACACTTTTCCCAATTCAGGATGAGACTAGTGTCTTCGCATCTCTGCAAAACTCGATCCAGGTTGCTCAAACAATCATCAAAAGAGGATCCATAGACGGAGAAGTCATCCATGAATACCTCACAAATCTTTTCACAAAAATCAGAGAATATAGCCATCATGCATCTTTGAAAGGTAGCAGGTGCATTACATAAACCAAAAGGCATACGTCTATAAGCAAAAGTACCAAAAGGGCAAGTAAAAGTAGTTTTAGATTGATCCTTCGCTGACACAGGTATTTGAGAGAAGCCAGAATAACCATCTAGAAAGCAGAAATGTGTGTGTTTGGATAGTCTTTCTAGCATTTGATCAATAAAAGGTAAAGGGTAATGATCTTTCTTAGTAGCTTTATTTAACTTACGGAAATCAATTACCATCCTATAACCTGTAATAATTCTTTGCGGGATCAATTCATCTTTATCATTAGGAACAACGGTAATACCTGCCTTTTTAGGGACACAATGGACAGGGCTTACCCATTCACTATCAGCAACGGGATAAATAATACCTGCCTCAAGGAGCTTTAGTATCTCCTTTCTTACCACTTCCTTCATCTTGGGATTTAATCGTCTTTGAGGATCTCTAACTGGTTTGGCATCGTCCTCCAATGTAATTTTGTGTTGGCATAATGTGGGACTAACGCCCTTAAGATCATCCAGAGTATATCCAATAGCTGCTCGGTGCTTCTTCAGAGTTTTCAATAATCTTTCTTCTTCTTTCTCTGAAAGGTTAGCACTAATAATAACAGGATATATTTCTTTTTCATCAAGATAAGCATACTTAAGATTATCAGGTAATGGTTTAAGTTCAAACACGGGATCACCCTTGGGTGGAGGGGGATCCCCAAGAATTTCAATGGGAAGGTTATGTTTCAGCATAGGTTCCTGTTGAAGGAACACTTCATCTATTTCCTCTCTTTCCTTCATAAACATATCATTTTCATGGTCTAGCAAATATTGTTCCAACGGATCAGTTGGAGGAACAGCAATGGAAGCAAGACCAATAATTTCATCCTAACTAGGTGGTTCCCTATCACGAGGTTGTCTACTAAACTTAGCAAAATTAAACTCATGAGACATACAATCTATGCCAACAGTGACAATATTCTTTTCACAATTAATCTTAGCACTAGCCGTATTCAAGAAGGGTCTACCAAAAAAATGGGACAAAAATCATCTTGTGGGGAACCAAGAACAAGAAAATCAGCAGGGTATTTAACCTTCCCACACAAAACTTCAACATCTCTAACAATCCCAAAGGGTTTAATGGTATCCCTATTAGCAAGCTTAATAGTAACATCAATGTCTTCTAATTCAATGGGTGCAATGTCATGCATAATTTCTTGATATAAAGTATAAGGTATTACACTAGCACTAGCACCCATATCACATAAGCCATGATAACAATGATCTCCTATTTTAACAGAAATACAGGCATGCCTACGACAGGTCTACGTGTCTTAGTATCTGGTCTAGCAATATTAGCAGTCTCACCACAGAAATAAATAACATGCCCATCTAAATCATCATCCAAGAGATCTTTAACCATAGCAATACTAGGTTCAACATTAATTTGCTCAGGAGGTGTATAAGTCCTAGTATTACTCTTACGAACAACAGTCGAAGCTTCAGCATGATCCTTTATCCTAACAGGAAAAGGAGGTTTTTCAACATAAGTAGTAGGAACAATAGGATCACTATAGGTGATAGTCTTTTCTTCGACTGTAATAGGTGCAACTACTTTCACTTCAACAGGAGGATTATATTTAAACCACTTCTCTTTAGGGAGATCAACGTGAGTAGCAAAAGATTCACAGAAAGAAGCTACTATCTCAGAGTCAAGTCCATACTTAGCGCTAAATCCACGAAAAGCATCGGTATCCATAAAAGATTTAACACAATCGAACTTAGGTGTCATACCTGACTCCTTACCATCGTCGGAACCCCAATCTTCAGAGTTGCGTTTAATTCTTTCCAATAAGTCCCATTTGAAATCAATAGTCTTCAGCATATAAGAACCAGCACAGGAAGTATCGAGCAGGTTGCGATTATCAAGAGAAAGCCGAGCATAAAAGTTCTGAATAATCATTTCCCGAGAGAGCTCATGATTGGGGCATGAATATAACATTGACTTAAGCCTCCCCCAAGCTTGAGCGATGCTTTCTCCTTCGCGAGGCCAGAAATTATATATGTAATTACGATCACGATGAACAAGATGCATAGGATAGAACTTCTGGTGAAATTCCAACTTCAATCGCTTATAATTCCAAGATCTCGTATCATCACATAGCCTATACCATGTCAATGCATCTCCCTTCAAAGATAAAGGGAAGACCTTCCTTTTGACAACATCATCGGGAATACCTGCAAGCTTAAATAATCCACAAACTTCATCCACAAAGATAAGGTGTAAATCGGGATGCAATGTTCCATCTCCTGCAAATGGATTAGCTAGCAGTTTCTCTATCATACCCGAAGGAATCTCAAAGTAAATATTTTCATAAAGTTCAGTAGGTTGAGGAGCAACTCTTTGCTCTTCTGGTTGGGGTGAAGATACCCCAAACAAGCCCCTCAAAGGATTAGTTTCCATAGTGACAAGTAACAGAAAATTTCAGCACACTATATAAATGTTTCCTTACCAAGTTCCACTCACCAAAAGCGCTACACTCCCCGGCAACGGCGCCAGAAAAGAGTCTTGATGACCCACAAGTGTAGGGGATCAATCGTAGTCCTTTCGATAAGTAAGAGTGTCGAACCCAACGAGGAGCAGAAGGAAATGATAAGCGGTTTTCAGTAAGGTTTTCTCTGCAAGCACTGAAATTGTAGGTGATAGATAGTTTTGTGATAAGATAAATAGTAACGAGTAACAAGTAAATAAAGTAAATAAAGTGCAGCAAGGTGGCCCAATCCTTTATGTAGCAAAGGATAAGCCTGGACAATTTCTAATAATGAGAAAGGAGCTCCCGAGGACACATGGGAATTATCGTCAAGCTAGTTTTCATCACGTTCATATGATTCGCGTTCGGTACTTTGATAATTTGATATGTGGGTGGACCGGTACTTGGGTACTGCCCTTACTTGGACAAGCATCCCACTTATGATTAACCCCTATTGCAAGCGTCCGCAACTACAAAAGAAGTATTAAGGTAAACCTAACCACAACATTAAACATATGGATCCATATCAGCCCCTAACGAAGCAACGCATAAACTAGGGTTTAAGCTTCTGTCACTCTAGCAACCCATCATCTACTTATTACTTCCCCATGCCTTCCTCTAGGCCCAAATAATGGTGAAGTGTCATGTAGTCGACGTTCACATAACACCACTAGAGGAAAAGACAACATACATCTCATCAAGATATCGAACGAATACCAAATTCACATGACTACTAATAGCAAGACTTCACCCATGTCCTCAGGAACAAACGTAACTACTCACAAAGCATATTCATGTTCATAATCAGAGGAGTAATAATATGCATAAAGGATCTGAACATATGATCTTCCACCAAGTAAACCAATTAGCATCAACTACAAGGAGTAATCAACACTACTAGCAACCCACAGGTACCAATTTGTGGTTTTGATACAAGATTGGATACAAGAGATGAACTAGGGTTTTGAGAGGAGATGGTGCTAGTGAAGATGTTGATGGAGATTGACCCCCTCCCGATGAAAGGATCGTTGGTGATGACTTTGGTGATGATTTCCCCCTCCCGGAGGGAAGTGTCCCCGGCAGAACAGCTCTGCCAGAGCCCTAGATTGGTTCCGCCAAGGTTCCACCTCGTGGCGGCGGAGTTTCGTCCCGTAAGCTTGCCCACAACTTTTTCCAGGGTAAAAGTGATGATATAGCAGAAGATGGACACCGGAGGCCCACCAGGGGGCCTAGGAGATAGGGGGGCGCCCTATAGGGGGCGCGCCCTCCTGTCTCCTAGACAGGTGTGGGCCCCCTGGTGTATTTCTTTCGCTCAATAATTCTTATAAATTCCAAAACAATGTTTCGTGGAGTTTCAGGACTTTTGGAGTTGTGCAGAATAGGTTTCCTATGTTTTCTCCTTTTCCAGCCAGAATTCCAGCTGCCAGCATTCCCCCTCTTCATGGTAAACCTTGTAAAATAAGAGGTAATAGCCATAAGTATTGAGATGTAATGTGTAATAACATCCTATAATGCAATAAATATTGATATAAAAGCATGATGCAAAATGGACGTATCAATGCTTGTTATGTGAAAAATATTAAACACTACTTTGATAATCCTGATAAAACCCCGTTCAATTTGATAATGGGAGACATGTTGGATCAACGTGAATATTTTAGAGATTATCGATTGACTCAGAAAGGGAAACTCTTATGGGACCAAATTGATTATTTGCAATGGTATGCTTGGAATTTATGCTTGAGATATGATTATACTTGTTGCTCTAGGATGAAGGCTCCACATCTTCCCTTTTCATGTGAATTTAATGATAATGAAACCTTGGCTTCTTATGCTAATGGTAGATATGATTACTATGATGTTGAATGGATAGAAAAATTTGTTGCTTTTAAGGGTGCTTATGAAATTGAATCTTTGTTTAAAAAGTATGAAGATTATGATGATGCTATTTATAGACCTGAAATTTTGCGATGCTTAAATATTGCTATGAGAATTATAAATACAATGCCGATATTGATGTATTTATTGAGAAAGTCTCCGCTATCCAAGAAGAGAATAATATTTTGCAGGAAACTATGGAAGAAGAAATTGATGAAATTGTGAGCTCATTAGATGAAAAGATTGAGGAGGAGAGCAAAGAACAAAAGGAGGAAGAGCGGATTGATCACCCGTGCCCACCTTCTATTGAGAGTAACTCTTTATCCCATACATTGTTTAATTTCCCTTCATGCTTACCGAAGGATGATTGCTATGATCCTGTTGATTCGTTTGAAATATCATTTTTTGATGAACTTGATGCTTGTAGCCAAGATGCAAATATGAATTACGTTTATGGAGATGAACTTGCTATAGTTCCTTATGTTAAGAATGAAATTGTTGCTATTGCACCCACACATTATAGTCTTATTATCTTTTTGAATTCTCCCAACTACACTATATCAAAGAAGTTTGCTCTTATTAAAGATTACATTGATGGGTTGCGTTTTATCACATGATGATTTTGATGAATATAATATGCATGTGCTTGTTGCTCCTAGTTGCAGTTGTTATGAGAGAGGAACTATATCTCCACCTCTCTATGTTTCCAACACGATAAAATTGCAAGAAACTGCTTATGCTATGTATTGCCCTTTACTTGATGTGCATGAATTGCTCTCTTATGACATGTCGATGCATAGGAAGAGAGTTAGACTTCATCATTACATGATATATGTTGCTTTGTGTTCACTACTAAATTATAAGTCATTGCTAATTAAAATTGGCTTTGATATACCTTGGGATCCGGTGGATCGATTACTTGAGCACTTTATGCTTAGCTTAATGGCTTTAAAAAAAGCGCTGCTAGGGAGACAACCCGGGAGTTTTAGAGAGTCATTTTATTCTGTTTTGTGCTTTTATAAAGTTTTAAAAAATATAGAGGGGAACCTAAAACTTTTTCAAAAAGAAAAGTGGAAGTGAGAGAGACGAGCATTGTTAAAGTGGGAGCTAGCCTTGAACTTTATTCATGCCCATGGAAACTTTGTGAACCTTGATTACAGAAACTTTTCAACAAAAATAATTATACCCTTGTACAAATCCATTATATTATAAAAATAATGTGCCAAGATTTGCCTTTAGGATGATTAGATTGCTTGTTTGGTATGTGCGGTGCAAAAACAGAAACTTTGGCTTACTAGAATGTCAAAAATTTCTTAAATTTTTACACAGTACTGCCATGCAAATTTTTAATTTTTTTCCTAATTTTTCAGAATTTTTGGAGTTACATAAGTATTGTCAATTTTCAAATTACTACAAATTGTCCTGTTTTTAACAGATTCTATTTTTTATGCATTTTTTGCTTGTTTTGATGGAACTATGGAGTGTATCGATGGTATAGGCCATGGAGAAGTTAGAATACAGTAGCGATAATGCAAAAATAAAATATGAATGGGTTTGTAACAGTACTTAAAGTAGTGATTTGCATTATTATACTAACGAATATCACAAGTTTTCTGTTAAGTTTTGTGTGGATGAAGTGTTTGAAGATCGAGGAGGTACCGATATGAGGAGAAGGAGGAGAGGCAAAAGTTCAAGCTTGGGGATGCCCAAGGCACCCCAAGTAAATATTCAAGGAGACCCAAGTGTCTAAGCTTGGGGATGCACCAGAAGGCATCCCATCTTTCTTCAACAAGTATCGGTATGTTTCAGTTTTTGTTTTGTTCACGTAATATGTGTAAATCTTGGAGCGTCGTGTGCTTTTTATTTTTATTTTAATAATGCACCATGCTGGCATGAGATAGTCCTTGGTTGATTTATAGAATGCTCTTTGCACCTCACTTATATCTTTTGAGGTTTGGATTGCCTGTTTCTCTTCACATAGAAAACCGTTATTTGTAGAATGCTCTTTTGCTTCACTTATATTTATTAGAGCATGAGCATGGTCTTTTGTAGAAATAATTAAACTCTCATGCTTCACTTATATCTATTTAGAGAGTCAACAGGAATTGGTCATTCACATGGTTAGTCAGAAAATCCTACATAAAACTTGTGGATCACTGAATATGATATGTTTGATTCCTTGCAATAGCTTTGCAATATAAAGATGATAATATGTGGGAGGTACTAGTAAATGGTTGTGGTTAGTAAGAATATTGGTGTTAAGGTTTGTGATTCCCGAATCATGCACGTATAGTCTCCCGTTATGCTCTGAAGTTGGAGCATGATTTATTATTGATTGTATTCCTCTGTGTAGAGGTCAGGGGCGCGTGATGGTTAACTCCTACCAACCTCCTCCCTAGGGGCATGCATAGTAGTACTTTTCTTCGAGGGCTAGTAAACTTTTGCAATAAGTATGTGAGTCCTTTATGACTAATCTGAGTCCTAGGATTATACGCACTCTTACCTTTCCGCAATTTGCTAGCCTCTTCGGTACTGTGCATTGCCCTTTCCCACCTCGAGAATCGGTGCAAACTTCGCTGGTGCATCCAGACCCCGTGATATGATACACTCTATCACACATAAGCCTCATTATATCTTCCTCAAAACATCCACCATACCTACCTATTATGGTATTTCCATAGCCATTTCGAGATATATTGCCATGCAGCTTCCACCGTTCTGTTTTTATGACTTGAGCATTCATTGTCATATTGCTTTGCATGATTAAGACAACTAGCATGATATTTTCATGGTTTGTCTGTTTTTTATATCCTTGCTACGCTAGATCATTGCATGTCCTGGTACACTGCTAGAGGCATTCATATAGAGTCGTAGTTTGTTCTAGGTATCGAGTTGTAATATTGAGTTGTAAGTAAATAGAAGTGTGATGATCATCATTATTCATTATTAGAGCATGTCCCAGTAAGGAAAGGATGATGGAAACTATGATTCCCCCAGAAGTCGGGATGAGACTCCGGACAAAAGAAAAAAAGTGAGGCCAAAAAGAGCCCAAGAAAAAAAGGAAAAAAAAGAAAAAAAGAAAAATGAGAGAAAAAGAGAGAAGAGGCATGTTAATCCACACTTGTGCTTCAAAGTAGCACCATGTTTTTCATATAGAGTCTCCTATGTTGCCACTTTCATATACTAGTGAGAATTTTTCATTATAGAGTTGGATGCACACCCACTTAGTTCCCAGTCTGAGCTTTCATACATCTATAGCTCTTACCGTATCCGTCGCATGTAAATCCCTACTCCTCACATTGATATCAATTGATGGGTGTCTCCATAGCATGTTCATTAGTCGTGTCGATGTGAGACTATCTTCTTTTTTGTCTTCACCAAATTAATCTCTACCACAATATTCTATTCCACCCATAGTGCTATATCCATGGCTTGCACTCATGTATTGCGTGGGGGTTGAAAAAGCTGAAGCGCGTTAAAAAGTATGAACCAATTTCTTGGATGACACCGGGGTAGTACATGATAAATACTTTGTGCAAATGGAGCATGACAAGACTATATGATTTTATAGGGATAGCATTCTTTAGCATTGATATTTTGAAAGACATGATTGTTTGTTGGGATGCTGAGTATTAATGTCTTTATGTCAAATTATAGACTATTGCTTTGAATCACTCGTGTCTTAATATTCATGCCATGACTATATATATGATCAAGAATATGCTAGGTAGCATTTCACATAAAAAATTATCTTTTTTATCATTTACCTACTCGAGGACGAGCAGGAATTAAGATTGGGGATGTTGATACGTCTCTGTCATGTATGTATATATATATATATATATAATTTTTTATTGTTTCATGCCATTATTATACAACTTTCACATACTTTTGGCAACAATTTATATGATTTATTGGACTAACATATTGATCCAGTGCCCAGTTCCAGTTCCTGTTTGTTGCATGTTTTTGTTTCGCAGAATATCTATATCAAACAAAGTCCAAACGCAATAAAAATTTATGGAGAATTATTTGGAATATATGTGATTTTTGGGAGGTGGAATCAATGCAAACGGAGGCCTAGGGACTCGACTAACCACCAGGGCACGCCTGCCCCCCCCCCCCCCCGGGCGTGCGGTGGTGCCTAGTGGGCACCCCGTAAGTCGGTCGGGGATCTTCTTTGGGCGGAAGGAAGCTTATATCCGGAAAAAAAACCGTGTTAAAATTTCAGTGCAATCGGAGTTACGAATCTCGGGATATTTAAGAAACGGTGAAAGGCCAGAAAATAGGAATGTGAAACAAAAGAGAACAGAGAGATAGATCCACTCTAGGAGTGGCTCTCGCCCCTCCGCCGCCATGGAGTCCATGGACCAGAGGGGGAACTCTCCTCCCATCTAGGGGGGAGGACAAGGAAGGAGAAGAAGGAGGGGGCTCTCTCCCGGTGGCGCCGGAATGTCGTCGGGGCAAGGATCATGACGACGATCTACATCAACAACCTTGCTACCGTCAACACCAATTTTCTACCCCTCTGTGCAGCGGTGTAACTTCTCTATTCCCACTGCAATTCTCAACTTAAACATGGTGCTCAACACTATCTATTATTATCCAATGATATGTGGTTATCCTATGATGTTTGAATAGATCTGTTTTGTCCTATGGGTTGATTGATGGTCGTGATTGGTTTGAGTTGTATATTTTATTTTGGTATGTCCTATGGTGCCCTCTGTGTCGCGCAAACGTGAGGGATTCCCGCTGTAGGATGTTGCAATATGTTCATGATCCACTTATGGTGGGTGGCTAGAGTGACAGAAGCTTACTCCCGAGTAAGGGGGTTGTTGCGTATGGGATAAATAGGACTTGATACTTATTGCTATGGTTGGGTTTTACCTTAATGATATTTGGTAGTTGCAGATGCTTTCTAGAGTTCCAATCATAGGTGCATATAATACAAGTACGGAAAGTATGTTAGCTCATGCCTCTCCCTCATATAAAATTGCAATAATGATTACCAGTTTAGTTATCGACTGCCTAGGGACAAATCTTTCTCTTGTGTTACAAAAAGCTATCTACTTTTATTATCTTGCAATTTATTCGCAGTTCTATTCTCGCAAAGCACTTCTAGTTTCATACTTGTTTTAGGTAAAGCAAACGTTAAGTGTGCGTAGAGTTGTATTGGTGGTCGATAGAACTTGAGAGAATATAAATCCTACTTTTAGCTCCTCGTTGGGTTCTATACTCTTATTTATCGAAAAAGCTACAATTGATCCCCTATATTTGTGGGTTATCAGTCACCCTGCGGTTGAAATTGTCTGGTTGCATGCCAATATAATTTGTCTTACCACATCACGAGGCACGTCACGTTGAAACTACTACATCTATAAAAAAGAATTCTTTCTTACTGTCTCCTAGTAATGTCTTTTTTATCTATCAACTCACTTTTTTGCACAACAATATGTCTTGATGAGATTTGTGGACCAACATGCTAACTACTCCATTGCATTGTGTTTGCAAATTCTTGATCAAATAGCTTCTTAGTTATCAAATTGTGTGTTGCACTTAGTTCAATCAATGTGATTTGCGAATACAAATCAAGGTGGCAATTATGTTGATCATGTTTGAATGGCGGTTTTTAGGTGTATATGGACAGCAAATTCCACTACCGACTTTTTACATTGTGCTTTGTTCACCACTTATCGCAATTGTATTTTTAGTTTAGACCATGCCAATTCTTTTTTACTTGTCCCCATGGCAATTTAACATGTGTGCCCATGAATTATATTGTAGAAACCATGATAATGAAGGAAATATGCCCTAGAGGCAATAATAAAGTTGTTATTTATATTTCCTTATATCATGATAAATGTTTATTATTCATGCTAGAATTGTATTAACCGGAAACTTAGTACATGTGTGACTACATAGACAAAACAAAGTGTCCCTAGTATGCCTCTACTTGACTAGCTCGTTAATCAAAGATGGTTAAGTTTCCTGACAATAGACATGTGTTGTCATTTGATGAACGGGATCACGTCATTAGAGAATGATGTGATGGACAAGACCCATCCGTTAGCTTAGCATTATGATCGTTTAGTTTTATTGCTATTGCTTTCTTCATGACTTGTACATGTTCCTCTAACTATGAGATTATGCAACTACCGAATACGGGAGGAACACCTTGTGTGCTATCAAACGTCACAACATAACTAGGTGATTATAAAGATGCTCTACAGGTGTCTCCGAAGGTGTTTGTTGGGTTGGCATAGATCAAGATTAGGATTTGTCACTCCATGTATCAGAGAGGTATCTCTGGGCCCTCTCGGTAATGCACATCACTATAAGCCTTGCAAGCAATGTGAATAATGGGTTTGTTATGGGATGATGCATTACGGAACGAGTAAAGAGACTTGCCGGTAACGAGATTGAACTAGGTATGATGATACCTACGATTGAATCTCGGGCAAGTAACATACCGATGACAAAGGAAATTGTGTATGTTGTCATAACGGTTCGACCGATAAAGATCTTCGTAGAATATGTGGGAGCCAATATGAGCATCCAGGTTCCGCTATTGGTTATTGACCGGAGAGGTGTCTCGGTCATGTCTACATAGTTCTCGAACCCGTAGGGTCCGCACGCTTAATGTTCATTGACGCTAGAGTAGTATTGGGATATTTGATGAGTGGTAACCAAATGTTGTTTGGAGTCCCGGATGAGATCCCGGACATCACGAGGAGTCTCAGAATGGTCGAGAGGTAAATATTTATATATAGAAAGTCATATTTTGGGTTCCGGAAAAAGGTGCAGTTTTTTCGGTATTGTACTGAGAAGCTTCTAAAAGGTTCCGGAGGATTCCTGAGGGGTCCGAAAGTCCACAAGTGGGTTCACCATGACCCAAGGGCTAGCATGGGCTGTGGGGAGGTGCCCTAGCCTTATTTGGCTAGGCGCACCAAGTCATCCAAAGCCCATGTTGCTAGGGAAAGGAAAAAAAGGAAGGAGTCCTAGTAGGAATAGGATTGGACTTGGATTCCAAGTCCTCCTGCCCCTAGGCTGTGCCTTGGACTTTGGAGGGGCTGTTGCCACGCCCCTCCACCTATATATAGAAGGGAGGGGCGCCCCAAGAGGACACACAAAGCCCTTGGCGTCCCTCTCTCTCCCGTTACTCCATAGTTTCACCGCCTCGTCCCGGCGACGCATAGCGAAGCGCTGTCGGTGCTCCACCACCACCATCACCACCACATCGTTGTGTTGGTTGTCATCCCATCTACTTCTCCTTTCCCGCTTGCTAGATCAAGAAGGAGGAGACGTCATCGAGTTGAACGTGTGCAGAACTCGGAGGTGTCGTACATTCAGTGCTTGATCGGTCGGAACGAGAAGAAGTTCGACTACATCAACCGTGTTGTCAAACGCTTCCGCTTTCGGTCTACGAGGGTACATGGACACACTCTTCCCCTCTCGTTGCTATGCATCTCCTAGATAGATCTTGCGTGAGCGTAGGGTTTTTTTCTTGAAATTGCATGCTACGTTCCCCAACAGATAATTGTATTGTATACACCATGGCAAATCCTGGTTGTTACATATCATGGGAATTTTGGGGTAGGGGATGGAGGATGAAATGCATGGCAACTTTTTTATATGTAGCATCCCAAATTAACACATACATTGCCAAGTGTTCTTTGCAACCCATTGACTAATTCCTAATTTTTTTCATCTTTCTCAAAGAACAAAATCCTTTTTTCCTAAATCTTCCATGTCATATGGCATTTTTGCTACATTTTTTGCCTTGTTTTTATGTTAAAGAACAAATCTAACAAATTTTCCATGTCCACATTTTACATTTTTCAAAAAACTTGCCATGTTTGGTATTATAGTCCATGGCAAAAATAAGAGAAAGTGCCCTGAAAACCATTGCAGTTTTTTTTTTGCATGGCATTTTTTCATAAATTTTTTGTGTACTCAAAACATGGCAAAAGTTTGATATTGTTTTTTGCCATGTTTCGTATACAATCTTTTTTGCTAATTTATTGTCTTGTGTATCCCTCAATTTCATACAAGTTTTGCCATGTTGTTTCCTTGCTTTTTAGCTATAAACTATAGATGGTAAACATTTTGATGCTTTTGCCATGGCATTTTTATTATAGCAGCATGATTTTTTTTATTATTATAAGAGAATGTCAATTTTTCATCTATAGAATGGGAAATTTATTTTCTTATTGGCGTGTCATTTTTATTTTTTTTTTCGAAATGGATAGCATGTCAATTTTAGTAGTTACATCATGACATTTTTATTTTTAATGTCATGGCATTTTTATTATATCGATCATGGCAATTTGTTTTTTTTGTATTTTCATGTATGATTTTACATGATGGCATTTTAGTTCAAAACTTAAAATACCGTTTTGTTCACTTTGGCAACTAGCAATTTTTTATATACATAATTTCTTTTATAGATGTGGCAGTTCATATAAACTTTCTAGATACTGCAATTTATATATATTTTGTCTTCACGTGGCTCTACATATATTTTTCTAGATGTCGCAATTTCTGTTTGTGTGATTTTTCTTTTAGAGAAAGAAAATATAGAGCATGTCAATTTTAAAACTTGTATCATTGCACCTTTATTTTTATTGTTTGGCATCTTTATTATCTCGATCATTGCATTTTTCCCTTTTTGTGCACTTTTAAATTTTATCATGTACTCCCACCATCCACTATTATAAGATGTTAGTAATTTTTTTTTCAGAATTGGATGTATATAGACATGTTTTAGTGTGTTTATTCACTCATTTCAGTCCGTGTATCTCTGTATTGACATATCCAAACATATTATAATAGTCAACAGAGGGTGTATGATTTTATACGATGTTTACTAGTTAAAATATTGTTTCTTGTTCACATGTCAACTAACAGTTTTTGCTATACATATCTTTTTTTGTAGATATGGTAGTTTATAATTTGTTTCCTAAAAATGTAGCTTATTCAAATTTTCTTTTGATCTTTTTCTGTATTTTGTGTTTTCTGGTATATAAGGCCTGGTAATTTTTTATAGGCGCTCTAACTTGCAAAAATTGCCAATGGTGCACATTCACCTTGGTGCTGTTAAAAAAACAGTTTCTACAAAGCAAAATATTTTTTAAACACATACACACTACGTACAACAAAAAACTACAAAACACTTTACTTTCAGTAGTGGCTTACAAAAAAGACAAATATGTATTTTCAAATGGGTCGCTTTTTGTTTGTTTTTTGCCAGAATTTTGCTTTCTTTGTACAGCTTACAAGTTACATTTTTCCAAAACAAAAATTCATGGATCCGTAGTACATACAAGTTTTCACATAAATTGCTTCTAATTCTTTTACGCTTCTAAATATGGTATTTGAATACACTTTTTCCAAAAAAAAAAACAAGCACCATAACTTTGCACTCCTCTAACCTGGGCCTTTTAGGCCCATTTGTTTGCTCCTACATGAAGTTGATTACCGATAGCCAATTACGAATGCTATATCTCGCTTCTAGCTTACGTGAGCGCATTATCGTAGCTCGCTCGTGTCGCTGTAGTTCGCTTTGCTCTGGTTTTATTCGTTCTTTATTATTTTTCTTTTTTTTTACCTTGGGGCTTTATCAGAGGTTTTCACTGTTTTTTTTTCTTTGCTATATTTTTTTCCCATGTTTCCTCGCTGGTTTTCTTCAATTTTTCTTTCTTTGTC
This sequence comes from Triticum aestivum, assembly GCF_018294505.1. Taxonomy (NCBI): domain Eukaryota; kingdom Viridiplantae; phylum Streptophyta; class Magnoliopsida; order Poales; family Poaceae; genus Triticum; species Triticum aestivum. The sequence continues at coordinate 229,082,916 of NC_057798.1, forward strand.
ACTTTTTCCTGTTTATTTCTTCATTTCTTTGGTTTTATTCTGTTTTTTTGTTCCTCTATCAGGTTTTATTGCCTTTCTTTTTTTAACACATGCTTACTTTTTTGTCAGTACAATGTACATTTTTAGCGCACATGTGAAATATTTTTTTCATACATAGTAAACATTTTCAAAATACATGATGTATATTTTTTAAATTTTATTTTTTGAATACATGGTAACACTTTGCAAATACACGTTGCACATTTTTTATAGATAATAAACAATTTTCTAAAACTACCCTAATATCTTTTAACATTGTATAAAAAATTATTGTTTGATCCCTTTTTTTAGACACGTTGATTATATTTTTTAATGGTAATAAACATTTTTCTGTTTGTATAGACATTTTTTTTAAATGTCACAAACATAATTTTTGAAACGTAGAACATTTAAAAAAAATGATGTACATCTTTTTAAGAGTACAAAACATTTTTTAACTGTATACACTTTTTTTTTAAGTTTCACATACATTCTTCTCATTGTCATGATTTTTTTTCTTTAAAATCTATCATTTTTTTAATTGCAAACATGTTTTTATATTGCGTTAACATTTTTCAAACTCTGTTTTTAAATTTTGAAGTATATTTTAGTTTTAAATTATATTTAGTTAAGATATAAAAAGGAAAGTAGCGTGACATTTGCGCGGCGCCCTACATCCCTACCGGGCCATCCCATCATTGGCTCCCTCTAGGAGAGGATCTTGTAGCGAATGAAAATATTCACTGCCCCCCCCCCCCCCCCCCCGTCCCCCCGTCCTGGGCGATTGGCTCGTTCGTGCCACCCTCTCCCAGGAGGAACATGAACCAGAGATTAGCATCCAAAACATTCTCTCTTCTATTCTAAAATTACTTTTGGTCATCAAAATTTACATCATCTGTTGAAGATACTTCCACCGTTTTGTTAACCTGCATATAAATTTTGTCCGAAGTCAATTTCATAAAAGTTTGACCAACTTTATAGAAAAATATTAACATTAACAATATGAAATCAATATTATTAGATGTATTATGAAATTATTCATACTATATAAGTTTAGTATTATAGATGTTGCTAAATAATTTTTATATAAGTTTGATCAAATTTAGCATAGTTTGACTTCAAATAAATCTTATACGCATAGTTTGACTCAACCCGATAAACACGCACGGACCGGAGAAACTGCAACGAACTGAAGCGGACGGACAGAGAAACGTAGGCCGCCATGCCGCGCGTACGTGACAACGGTTTCCTCCCCCGTCCTTCCGCCGACGGGCGTGGCCCACGTCCGGGCACACGAACTTTGACAGCCGCCCGCTCCCCGCGGACTCCACCGGCCCATCCCCCCAACTCCAATCCACCTCCGCGGTCCCCTCGGCGCGTCCGCCCGCCGCGCGCACCATCCCCACTGGACCGAGCCCACCGCCCAGGCCGCAAACAAACCACGTTTGCCACGCTCGGGCAGGGCGGCGGAGAGGGCGGTCCACCGTGCACCGGGAGCACGTGGGAGCGGGGCCACCGACGACCTTTCTTTCACCCCCGAGCGAAACCGACCTTGGGTACGGCCCCGACGGAGATACAACCGAGGCTTTCGGCGCCGAATCTCACATCCGCCACCTGCCCCGCGCGATCCGGGCCGTCCGCCCCGCCGACCGACGGCCCGATGCGCGCCCGCGTGTCCGGGCAGCGGCCGCCCCGACCCCACCGCGACGCGAGCGGTCAGCACCACCCGCCTGTTTGAAATCCCGCGCGGGGCCCACCACGCAGTGAATTCCCATTTACAAACCCCGCACCGCGCGGATCTCTACTCTACCCAGCCGTCTCACTGACAGCGTCGCCCGACGTACCACCGGGACCACATGTCGGTGGCGGTGGAGGGCCGGGGGCTAGATCTCCGGGGGGTCGCGGGCCGCTGCGCCCGAGGAATGAGACAATTTAACTCCTCGGCACCATCACCACCACCAGTAAACTGCGAGTCCTCCCTCCCCGCTGTCCCTCTCTCTCTCTCTGTCTACACCACTAGGCTCTGCTCCGTCCCCCAAGGCAGTTTTGGTTTCGCCTCTCCGGCGAAGGTAGCCGCCGCCGGACGGGAGGAGGAGGAGGAGGAGCTCCTCCGATCCAGCTCGACCGGATTGGGTTTGGATTGGTTTGGGGTGGATCATCCCGCGCCGGGAGGTAAATTGATACTGCTCATTTAATACTTTCCAAATAATCCTCCCCTTCCCCCCGTCGATTCCGGTGTTCGGATCGGCGTCCGCTCCCTCCCGGCGCCAGTATCCCGATTGGGTTCGGCTGATTGGTTTCCTGCCATACGAGGCGGGGCTCCGATTCGTCGGCCCCAACCTTTCCTTTTCCTCGCCTTCCTTGTTGGACGATTTCTGATCCCGATTCCGGGGCTATCTCCGCCAGCTGCTGAATCTATATAACCCCTCCTGGTATTGCCTCTTTCGCAGATGTGTTGAGCTTGTTGTATCGTCCTTGTTCGCTAGTCCAAGCAATGGGAGACCTTCCCGATCTCGACCGTGCTCAGGCAGCCGGCGCGGGCCGGCGGGACAGGCTCGCGGCGCTGCTCGAGCTCGCTGCGGCGGACGACGTTGATGGGATGAGGGCGGCGCTCGAGGGAGCTGGCGAGGAGGCGGCTGAGCTGGCCGATGACGTCGGGCTCTGGTATGGCCGGAGCAAGGCGTACGAGCCGCGCACGCCGCTCATGGTGGCGGCCACGTACGGCAGCGCGCGCGTGGTCTCGCTGCTGCTCGGCCGCGCCGGCTGGGTCGATGTAGCTCGTCGGCCTGGCGGCGATGGCTTCACCCCGCTTCACTGTGCCGCCTCCGGCGGCTCCTGCAACGCCGTCCAGGTCGTCAAGATGCTTCTGGACGCCGGCGCGGACCCAGCTACTGTCGACTCCACCGGCCGCGCCCCGGCTGACGTCGTTCGGGCTCATCCGGCTTCGGCAGACGCCCTGGGCGATCTTGAGATACTTCTTGGCCGCCGCCGGGCCCTCGCCGTGGCTACCTCAGCAGCTTCTGGGGCGTCGTCCCCGCCGCTTTCGTCCTCGCCAGACGACGAGGGCAACAGGTCGCCGTCGTCGCGCTCGTCGTCGCTGTCTCCCATCACCGTGGATCGCGCCAAGAAGGAGTACCCGGTGGATCCGACGCTGCCAGACATCAAGAGCAGCGTCTATGCCTCGGACGAGTTCCGCATGTTTGCTTTCAAGGTGCGTCCGTGCTCCCGTGCTTACTCGCATGACTGGACCGAGTGCCCCTTCGTGCACCCCGGCGAAAACGCGCGCCGCCGTGACCCCCGCAAGCACCCGTACACTGCGGTGCCTTGCCCCAACTTCCGGCGCCCTGGTGGCTGCCCCAGTGGTGACAACTGTGAGTTCTCCCATGGCGTGTTCGAGAGCTGGCTGCACCCAACACAGTACCGCACCAGGCTCTGCAAGGAGGGTGCTGCTTGCGCCCGCCGCATCTGCTTCTTCGCGCATGATGAAGATGAGCTCCGCCATGTGCCGCACAACAGCGGCGCTGGTCTGCTATCACCCCGTGCAACTTCATCCATCGACATGACTGCCGCCGCTGCTCTTGGGCTTCTTCCTGGATCTCCTAGGCACTTTGTGCCGCCTCCTGGATCACCATCTGCCGTGAACAATGGCGGAGCTGCTTCTGCGCATTGGCTTCAAGGTAGCAGGCTGCGTTCTTCTTTCAATGCAGGAGATGCGACCGTTGAAGACCTTGGCTTGCTCCTCGACTGGGAGTCACAGTACCTTGGGGCACTCTGCCTCCCTCCCAGCAGCCGTCCCCAGCCCCGTCTTTCTACTGGCCTCAGCATCAGGCCTACAGCAATTGCCCCCACCAGTCTTGAAGATATGTATGCTTCAGAGATGGCAATGTCACCGAGGTTCACCAATGATCAAGGTCACTCAGCCTACTCACCAGCCCACAAATCAGCCATCCTTAACAAGCTTCATCAGCAGAAGGGTCTCCTCTCACCTGTCAACACCAACAGAATGTACTCACCAAGGGCTCTTGATCCGGCAGCACTTGTCCATTCTCCAATTAGTGGCATGTCTCCTCGATCCCCTCGGCTCATGGAGCCAACATCGCCCATGAGTGCCCGTTTCGGAGCCACCGTCACGCAGCGTGAGATGTATGAGCAGTTCTCTTCCCTGAACAAGCACCAGCTGCCATCCGTGGGCTCGCCACGGAATTCTAATGCTGCTTCATGGGGCAACGTGGGTTCTTCCCCAATGGGTAAGGTTGACTGGGGTGTTGATGGTGAGGAGCTGGATCGGTTGAGATGCCCTGATCAACCAGGGTTTGCAGAGAAGGAGCCAGATGCACCATGGGGGCGGTCACTGAACAGCAACAGGGGTGAAATGCAGCTGGGCATGTCTGGAGGCATGGCTTCTGGATCGGCAAACAGGCCTGACTGGAACAACCAGGCTGATTTATTGGATCAGATGGCCATTGGTGCTTGGCTTGAGCAGCTGCAGACGGATCAGAAGTGACTGAAGGAGGTGGCCAAGTCCACAGTTGATGAGACCATCATTTTGCAAGGTGGTTATTTACCAAAGAAGAATAGTTGCTGGTCCTAGTAAATAATAATTATTCATTTTTATTCTTGAATTTTTGGTGGCAAAGTCAGAGATGGTGTTGAAAAAAACAGAGCATCCGGTCTAGCTGAAAGCAGATTGGTAGCTGAAAGCAGTTAAGGATATTCAGTAAACAACCTCTTCATTGTCCTAACTAGTATTCTTTTGGTTAGTTCAGGCGGGTCTTGAATACAAGATTCCTCCAAAGAGACTAGAATTGTCAATTCTTCATCGAAATGAATGATTATTTTGTGATAACATTGTTGATTGCCGTCTATTTTCGCTCTGTTTTTTTTTAATCCTCTTTCTGTTATGCTGCTGTTTTGCCGCTCTGAGGTTTTTTAGTAAAACATGGAAAGCAGTATTGTTACTAGACGGTCTGTATGCTTCAAAACGTGTACTGGTTCAGATAAATGTAATTATCTGCTCTACAGATGATGTTTATCTTTGTCTGGCCTGCATTTCATAAATGACATGGGAACCGAAATATGAATGATCTTGTATAATGCATGTCTATTTTTCTGTATCAAATGCTTGTGGAACTGTGGACCGAATAATTACGAATTCAAACTTTTAGCTGTGAAGCGAAGAAGCGTAAATCATTTGTCACGGGCCCTTTGTTAGGGGTAGCAGGATCTGTAGTTGCACCCTTGCCCTTTGTTAGGAGTACATTGTATCAGTTGTCGCGAAATGAAACGTTCGCGAGGTATTTTTACGCGGAACATTTCTCTACACATCATCGCACAAGGCACCTCGTAAGCTCAGATCTCTTGTTCAGAGACTGAATAAAGAACGTTGGTTCAAAGTTGAATATTCACTCACTTGGGCGGCATTTTGTCCCAAGGACGTACCGTAGTTGCTCCACATGTGTGTCTTCGTGTTCAGCCACCACCCGTCAGAGATGACGAATAAAGCAGCCGCCTCCCAACAAGAAAATGCGTGGGCGGTTCGGTCATAAGCGTTGAACGAACAGTTCTAGGCCAAAGCGAGTTTCAACTACCATGACATGGCATCGTTCAGCAAATTTAGATTTTGAACTGCATCTGCTGCGATCATCCGCAGCAGGCAGTGTACTTTATTTGTACACAAGAACGTTTGGATAAATTTCTTGTACAGCGGTAATTGGCGAACTATGCAATACACAAAAATGTTTGAATAAATTTCTTGTAGAGTGGTAATTGGCGAACTTTGCGATACACAAAATGTTTGGAATAAAAGCTATTGGTGAACTTGCAGGAAGCATGACAATGAAAGATTACTGACGATCCAACAAAGTACGAAACTGCAAGTATATTGTAACACTCCAGTCGATTTCAAACAGTCACCCACAAACCTGTGCTGCAACTTTTGTAGCACCATAATACGAGTACTCTGATACAAGTGGACAGTATCCACTCCTACTGCTTGAAACGTAATCCGACTTGTTCAGAAACACATATTCACAGTTCTAAAGGAACATTTCTGCAGAGTGATGGTACTTGCTGCACCAGACACATCTTGCGGGGAGACTGGCAAGTGTGGCAACCAAGCTCAAGTTTCAACTCCTAGGTGTGTCTGGCTCTTCTGTCGGGGTTGAATTTGGGTCTTCAGTCACGCTAACTTCTTCTGATTCTCCAGGTTGGTCAAGCCCATTTACGATGTAATTTGCTGTTCCACACACAAGCAACGCAAATTATTTTACCTCAAACTGTGAACTTATAATGTACTAATATATGAGCGCTTATAGATCACTGAAGTAGTAATCCAAACGCTCTTATATTTCTTTACGGAGTACGTAAAAGATATGAGGTTAGGAATGTAAACTTGTGAACATAACTCTAAGAAGCAAGATAGCACATAAAAGGCATTGCAGTATACAGTATTAAGCTGATAAAAAGATTGGCTGTAGTTTAAAATATTAAGAAAGCATGGCGAAAATGATGAAGGATTTAGCAAGATGGAAACAATAAAACATGACTGAAATTATACTGATTGAGGAAATTGGCCCGACAGAGATCAATCTCCATGGCCGTGCAAGCATAATACCATGACCAAAAGTCAATGATTAGGTAAGTTAGGGCCCCAATTTACGATCAGATATTTAAGTTGCCATGTATGCCCAATATTAAGCATTTGTCTGCACAAGCATACTGTTTTTTTGTCAATTGTAGAGGAACTAATTCTCGTTCTGTACCTGTTGAAGCACCCCTGATGGCCATGTTCTCTACAAAACGAATTTCATCTTCATGGTTGCTCACAAACTTCGTCTGGTTTTGTTGAGAATTTGATGTCCATTAGTAATATATTCATTAAAACATGTATACATCCATACATATCAAAACACACTCACAAGTTCCTTGGACAAAATATTCAGGATTCTATCAATTTTTGCTTGATGCTTCCGGAAAAACGGGCGCAGGTATCTTCTGTACACATGCTTTGATCCCTGAAAGGACAAAAGGGGACACCTCTGTTAGTAATGATGAAGGACAATAATTACACCAGATCATTTAGATTTAACTTCTAGTCAACAATATGTCATCTGGCTAAAAAGCAGCAGAAAATTTGCAACACAGGCATGAACATGATGCTTAAAGCTCTATAAAAAAAATTCAAATCACAGGCTTTCGGCTACATGATCAATTAATCATAGCACGACTCTATCTTAAGGAAAAGAATACTGGGCCAAGGAATGCACTGAGAACAGATGACTCGCAAATTCAGTTAGTGCCAAATATGCCACAAGAAAAATGACCTCTTCCAAATATAATAGTCAGATTCTGACCAAGCCCCAAATATTCAACTTCCATTACTTAGCTGTTAACAGACTACATGTGGTGTAATAAATGTGTACATCGTATTCCAATTAATCGGTAAAGTTTGGAGGTGATGTAATTAGGACTTGGTGAAATTCTGAATGGTACTTTGGGACAGGGATTTTTCGACGGAATATCAGGAACCGGAAAAATTCTGGGTGGCATATATGTAATTATGTTTGGTTTCAGATTGTATAGCCAAGAATCAAATGCTACCGGCTACATCATCCTATGAGAAATATAAACCTTGCAAATTGTCAGCTTCCACTACGGCTGCACTCTTTAATGTCACAATCATATCAATCGACTAACCATCCGAATTCTCAACTGACTATGTCAAGTGAGTTTTCAGTTTATACTTCTTGATTCTGATAACCTTGGTGTAGAAAAAGTTTGACATACCTCTGTCCAACATTGATATTCATATAAAAAATCTATCATTTTCAAAAACTAGTTCATTACATGTTAAGTTAACAACAAACATCAAGTAAAAAACTATGTTTTGTTTATTTTACTTCTCTATGGATCATTTAAACAATAAAAAAAATTATAGTGCACAGCTTTCGGTTGTACATATAGATGTAGGAATATAAAAAAAAAGAGATATTAACATTTTTGGAAAAATAGTTGGTTTATGACTTACACCGTTTGAAGGAAACTGGAGCCATATAAGGATAGCAAATTTCGCATGGTAATAGAGAGGAACACTGCAAAACAATAACAGAGTACATAATGATCAAAAATAATTTCTAGGAGAGGTAGAAAATAACTCGCTTACAATGGTTATAATACAATTAGATGCATCATACAAGACATTCACTAGAGAAGAAATAAGAGATCTGGCCATTGCCCGACTGAAGCGTTCCAACTCTGCGTGTTTTTTTACTCAAATTATTCTCAGTGCTTCCTAGGCTTTTTCAGTCCTAAACCGTTTCTAGCAATTGCCTACTGGTTGCAAGTTCCAGTACAACTTTTATGTCCAATCATGATTAGGAATGGGTTACACCTGTATGGGTTTGTTATTCTACTGTAAACCAGACAATCTATGGCCTCCAAACCAGTCTGGCCTTGATAAACTAGTTTTGGATTTCAAAAATTTCAAGATCTGATTCAGGGAAGTATGAGTTACGCTTTAACAAGTAATATATAGAACAACAGGAACCCGGCCACTCCTGTCCCCTTTGGTATTTGGAACTTTATTACTCACTGAAGTAAAGCAGGCACTACAGTCCATGCCAGTATGCTAACTTACCAGGTACAGCAATCATCAAGGGCTGCGGTGCAGAGGTTCGGTTGAAAGATAACATACACAAATTTAATAAATCATCATGGGACAGCACACCTGAGACAACTATTTACATTTTTACTGCAGTTTACCAGTAATAACAGGATGAGGGCCAGAAATAATCACAATCCACAAATACAGGATACATTCAATAAACTGATGCTACTTAAATACTTACTATAGGTGAATACAAGCATTATGTAGTACTTTTCGTGGGAAATTCACAAATACATTTTATGGAACTATAATAGTTTGTACAAAAATCAATTTGGTTGTATATCAATTGTGTCCTATAACTATAAGGACGTATTACTTCCATATGTAGGACATATTCAGTATTCAGTATGCATATTTGCATTTAAAGATGCCTACATGGAATCTGATACCAAAATGCAAGGGGCAGCTACAAAGGGATACAAAGACCCCACATCGCAGTGTCATTACAATTCATATCAATGCCACAAATAATGAGAAAGTACTCTTCGACCTTGACAAATACTGTTCATACCTTGAAACAAGCTTATCAGCAAAGGATTCCACAATGCTAAAAGATCCATATGCTGCAAAATAATTGGATATTAAATGTTACAAGCACCAACAGATCAAGAAAATCTCCGGCATGAAATCAAATAAAAATAGAGTGAAGATACATGTGCTTTTGGAATTGTCCATTTGTGTCCATGTAAAGTGAATTTTATCGTTTGTTTCCTATTGTTTAGAAATGTACATACAAATCTCGTAATATAATTACACCATTGAAGCCACTGCGCAGAGATTTTTTTATTTGAAGAGTATAGATACCCATATGGAAAATTTAGGAAGATAAGTTCACTTTCATTTAGCATGACTAAATACATCAATATGCCTCAAAACATGTCCATTTTTAAGAAGTTGCTTCACAGTAGAAATGAAAATTTTACTACAAATTCATTTATTATATACCTGCCCAATAAAGGAGCAACCGCTCTTTCTCATCTTGATCTTTCTTTTCTATAGCCCTGTAAGTGGAGTATACAGGCAGACCAATGCCCACCGCACAACTGTACCAGCAGAGTGAGGATCATATGATGAATTTCTTCCACAACAAAAACAATAGCTCGTCTATTAACAGGGTTGCTACAATAAGTATAGGTTGCATCCTGCTAGACAATTATCTAACTACACATTAGCATCTTGCCACTTTGATAATACATATTATGCTCGTCTCATGTAGCTAAAATTTAGTAGATGAGCATATGCATATGTTTTATGGCGCTGCTAGAAGGAGGGCGCGAGAGGGCTGGCCGGGGGCCTTTTTGCCCACGGCCGGGCAAGAGGGAAGGGATTTCCTTCTTAATTCTTGCTTGATTAGATTGATACATCTCCTCTCTTTATATAGAGAGGTTTACTTGACTCCCAAGCAAGGCTTACTTGACCCCTAAGCAAGCGACCCTTATCTCTAATTAACCCTAAGACTAATGGGCCCATTAGGCTCATTACGTACTCTAACACTACACCCCACCTGGACATGCAGCTTGTCCTCGAGCTGCAGCCTAACCAACTTATAACCATGACTCGACGCAACACAAACCTAACACCTAAAAACAAGCCTTTTACATCTCGGCTTGTGTTATTACTCTCAAACTGAAATAGACTGGGACGCTTTATTTTGGACGTGCACGTGTACAGCCACCTGGATCCCATGGACACCACCTGGACAAATCGATGTTGGTCTGCACTGCACAGGGAAGAGTGGAGGGCTTGCGATGGAGAATGTCGAGGAGGGGTGCGCCCCCCCCCCCCCAACCGCCGATGTCGCAGACTTTGAGGTCGCTGCCCACGGGGAAAACAGCATGCCCGCCGCCCGTGGGGGAAACCGCATGCCCAAGATCCCCGATGCAGCGGACGAGATCGAGGTCCTTTGCGCAGCGAAGGGCAACTTGGAGGAGCAGCAGCTGCAGACCACGCATCTCCCGCACACGCCGACGCACTAGGAGGCCGCCCGCAGCAGCCTGCAGCCTCACCGCCGCCGACACGTGGCGGGTAGCGATCCAAGACGGAAGCGGTGACTGCGGCGGCGGGGACTTGATCTGCTGGATGTGGACACCCTGGGATGGCGGCGGCGCTGATGGGAACAAGGTCGTCGCAGTCCCGTCGTAGGGCATCCCATTTTGGGCGGCGGAGCTGACCAGCGGTGGCTGCTGCGGTGTCGCGCCGGGCAGCGGCAGCGGCTGCTGCGGCAAAGCGCCGGGCGCGGCGGAGGCCGCTAGGAGCGGCGGCTGCCACTGTAGCTAGGGCTGGGCGGTGGTGGCGATGGATGGCAGCTGCAGCGGCCCGACGAAGGCCGCCTGGTGCGGCGGCTGCCACGGTAGCCACGGCGGCGCGGGGGCGGCGATGGGCGGCGCAGCCGGGGCGGCCCGTAGGACCCGGCCAAGAACATGTGGATCTCCTGGACCGCCTGGGTTAGGTCCCGCAGCACCCCGAACACCTCCTCCGGGGTGAGGACGGCAGGGGCGGGCGCGACCGAGGATCCCGGCACGGGCAGGAGCGGGGCGACGGTCGTGGTGGTCGCCGAAGGCGACGATGTGACCGGCAGCGGAAGAGACGGGCTTGGCGGCGGTGAAGACATGATCGAACCGAAGCTAGCTGATACCAAATTGTTATGGCGCTGCTAGAAGGAGGGCGCGAGAGGGCCGGGCGGGGGCCTTTTTGCCCATGGCCGGGCAAGAGGGAAGGGATTTCCTTCTTAATTCTTGCTTGATTAGATTGATACATCTCCTCTCTTTATATAGAGAGGTTTACTTGACTCCCAAGCAAGGCTTACTTGACCCCTAAGCAAGCGACCCTTATCTCTAATTAACCCTAAGACTAATGGGCCCATTAGGCTCATTACGTACTCTAACAATATGAGATGTGACACTTGCTTTCAGCATAGACCAAATAATTAGCTGTTGCTAATATGAACAAAATACTTATTGATGATGGCAACAATTTGACAGCGTGTAGCAAGATAAAAACTAAAAATGTGATGATCTCCAAATGATAGTACAATTATTCACTAACACGCTCAATGCGCCTAAAAAGCACAATAAGCAAACACCTTAACAAAACGAACTAGCCAAAGAAATAATCAACTTACAAGAAGCATGACATGAAACCAGATGAAAACCATGCCAATTAATTTACAACGCTTCAAGTATACCTGGCTGTGCGGATGACAACATTTGAGCTTAGTGGTGCCAGTAAAAGCCGCAAACCGACCTATTTGATGAAATGCAGTCTCAGGATTTCAGCACAAAGCATAACATTCACTTGCAAGTAACGATTGTATCCAAGACGAAGTGAAAATCCATCCAGGATGCTTACGAGTTTAGACAAGTTATCAGACAATAACACAAGACAAAATTACAATCAATGGCTCAGCCAGAAGTCAGTGTATCAGCATAACTATCTGACAATTGAAAATCTAAATGCAACACTTAAAGCCATTGCAAACACTACCACTCTATGTTTCAATTCAACTAGTTGGATCGTCAGAAACGAACCAAAGAACACCAAAGTACACCAAACAAGATCGAACCCTGGCACACCGACATACTTTGATTTGGTCAATAGTGACTATGCACTAGAACAGAACGGTTATTTTAAGCTGAACCCAGTCATAATCTAGAAAATCCATCAAATCCAAATCAAATTTGATCATGCTGCAAATAGCAGGGTAATAATTATAATGTCGGCAGCGAAGCACTTGTCGCCTACCTTACTCACTCTTCAATAGAGATACAACGATGTACTTTTAGCATACAACAACTAGGATTGGCAATAGCGACACTATGATCATCGAGCAAAAGTGACTGAAATAATTCACCGCCTCACACGCCCTCCTAGTGCAAAATCAATGCATGATTCGGCGCGAGCCCATCACCCAACCCAATCGTCTCCCCAACCGAGCCGACCGGGCGAAACTCCAACACGAACAAGGTGCAACCGCGCCAACAGCAACACCCCACAGCCTCCTTATGAGGCGGGAGATTCCTCGCGCGACTCGTGCGATCTAGGGTTTCCGTACGAGGCAGGGTTTGGTCGGAGGCGCGTACCTCGCCGGAGATGGCGGGCGCCAGAAGAGCAGCCATCGGTCGCCGCGGAGGAGGAGCCGGGATCCCTAGACGGCGCGCGGACCCAGGGGGCGAGGCCGCTGCGTGGAGGGCAAGGAATCCGCGGCGATCTGAGCTCCTGGCGTGACAGGAGGAGGGCACGCGCACAAACCTGCGGGAGAAGCGACGCCGGCCGCAACGAGAAAGCCGGGAGCTAAAAAAGCAGGAGACGATTTAGCGCACTAGGCCTTTTTTCCGATTTACAGCATCTCTATCCAGATACCCACAAAAATCGGTTTATAGGGTACCACAAAACATTTTTTCACATTTTTACAGTAAAACATTTTTTCCGGCAGGATGGATCTCATAAAAATGCTTCATGGTCCTGACAAAATTGCATAAACCTCCTATAAAACTATACGAGAAAGCTAAAATACAGTCGACTGGCAGTTTGTAACATATCCGAACGACGTGGATGCCATCAGATTTAGATCGTACGGCCATGGCACAACAGAACGTGTATAGTTCGTTTATATTACAAGTCCTGCCACCGCCAAGTGAAGAAAAACGCTTCATCCGTCCTGTCTCTCAATCCATACGTAGTCTCCTCCCCAATCCTTCTTCTCGCCTCGCGCCGTCGGCAGACCGTCCGCTGTCGCGTTTTCTGTACTTATCTTCTCAGCGTCCATTCTCTCCTTCCCGCCGGCCGCGTTCCACCTTGCTTGCATGCAGCTCGTCCGCGAGCAGAGAAGCTATGGCGTCGGTTGCTGCTCCGCGTCACGCGCCGCCTCGCCTCGCCCTCATTCTCACCGCTGTGCGCCGTTCCGCCCGAGGCTGGCCGCTCTTCTGCCTCTGTTCGTCGAGTGCCTCTTCTCCGGCCCATCTCCTCCCAGCCGCACCTACACTGACCCATTTCCCAAGCTCCCTGGTCAGGCCATGGTGGTCGCCTACCCCCTGCTTCTCCACCAGCCGGCTCGTCCGTGCAAGGCCGAGCCCAACAGCCAACGTTGATCCCCGCGAACGGGGAGTTGATCATGGCGGTTCCGTTCAGCGGGCCGGTGAAGATGGAACCCACCGAGGAGATGGACATCGGCTGCTGCCCCATGTCTACGATCCCCCTGTGGCTCATCAGCTCATCGAGCCGTACGTTCCTTGCATCGCCATGGTTCTGCCTCACATTGCCGGTGTTCACGGCACCGATCGATAGCCTCCTCTCCTACATTGAACAGCGGTCTAAACGCAACAACAACCGAAATGGGGTTAAGCTGATTCACGAGCAGGTGCTTTTTGGTCAGAGTTAACAATTTGAGTTGTCAGGGGGTTGGACGTGGGATGCATGGGTGACTTGGAATTCTGAAGTTTTTGGAAGACCGTATGCTGATCTAATTATCGAACAGCTAATTTTCTCTTCGCTTTTACGTTTTTCTTGTGTCTCTATCTACTAACCGTGTTGAACAATATTCCCCGATAACTTGTGTGTAAATAGCATGATAATATACACACCATATACATGATAACATATATACAAACACTGTGGTAACGTTTCACCCCAAGGAAAAGAGTACGTATGTTAAAAAATATACCCTTGATAACTAATGTGTGTACCATGGTAACATATGCATCAAATACTTGGTAATCTATATGTACATATAGACTTTCTGTATGGCAGCCGCTTTTTTTGCCAAATTCCTGAGCACGGCACCGCACAGGGACAGGTGCCGGCACCGGAGCAGTAGAACGCAGGCGACCCACGGCGACGGCGCAGGGGGGCTGCAGCAGCTGGTCCAGCGTGGCCACAAGCTCATCACCAAAACTCTTCTTCGCCCGCCGCGCCGCGCCTGAACATCTTCTCGGCCATCTTCTCCTGCTCCGTCGCGCCGCCTCTTCTGCCACAGCTCCGCCCTTCACTTATCCGCAAAGCGTTTGGATAAACGAGAAAGCTAAGTACCTGCCGACTGGTGGTTAGCGACAGGCACGCACGCTTTCGTCATCCTCGGTTGTTGGCTCATTTTTTTCAAAAAAGTAGCGGCAATAGAAATCAAACCCCGCACCTACAGACTTTGACTATACCCGGTGTCCATGTCAGCCAGCCGCATCTTTATGTTTGGAGGTGGGCTAATTTTGTAGATACTTGATTACCGCGAGTAGGCCACTGCTATAGTGCAGATCTGGCGAACATAATTTATCATTTTTCCCTCTCCAGATCCTTTTGTTCGCCAGATCCGATTTTCTTGCTCTCCTCCCGATCCATTTTTTCCCTCTCCAGATCTTTTTTCGTTCGACCCTTGCACCACTCGTGAGCCAACTCAACTAGCCTACCACCTAACCTACGATCCCTTTCTTGAACAAAAGAAAGTAAATGGGCTATTTAACTTGTCTCCTCTACTACGTATGCATAAAAACGAGTTAATTTAGTGTTTGATTTTTTCCATGCTTAGGTACCCCGTTCAAGCTAACTTTACCGACCGGGAGGGGGGTGATGAAATATCCTCCGAATAACATGGTAACTCAAATTTCATAGACCTGATAACTTATGTACCCTGATCCTAAAAACTTTGTCGGCGAGGGTGGGGGTGGGGGAGTTGTTGAAACATACCATGGTAACTTCTGTGCAAAAAACATGATAACTCAAACATGGCGGACCTGATAACTTATGTACCCCGGTCCTGATAACTTGGTCGGCGAGGGTGGGGGTGGGGCAAGTCGCTGAAACATGCCATGGTCACTTCTGTGCAAATAACATGATAACTCAAACATGGCGGACCTGATAACTTATGTACCCCGGTCCTGATAACTTGGTCGGCGAGGATGGGGTGGGGCAAGTCGCTGGAACATACCACGGTAACTTCTGTGCAAATAACATGATAACTCATACATGGTAGACCTGATAACTTTGTCGGAGCGGTCGGGATGGGGATGTCGTTGAAACGTACGACGGTAACTTCTAAGCAAATAACATGATAACTCACAGATCGTAAGCATGATAAATTATGTACCAGTCCTGGTAACTTTGTCGGAGTGGCCGGAGTGGGGGAGTTGTTGAAACATACCACGATAACTTCTATGAAAATAATATGATAACTCACACATAAGACATTAAATTATGTACCCAGTCCTGGTAACTTTGTCGGTGGGGTTAGGGTGGGACGAAGTCATTGAAACATACCACGGTAACTTCTATGCAAATAACATGATAAGTCACACATAGTAGAAATGATAAATTATGTACCCAATCCTGATAACTTTATCGGCAGGGTAGGGTGGGAGGAGTTGTTGAATCATACCACGACAACTCTTATGCAAATAACATGAGAACTCACATATCGCAGACTTGATAATTTATGTACCCGACCCTGATAAATGTGGCGACTGTGGCGAGGGGTGGGGGGGGGGCAACCCTGGTAATTTATATGTAAATAGCTCATTAATAGACACATAGTAAGCTGATAACTCACATGCAAACACCATTATAATTTTTGACCTGAATTTTTTTTGTTGAAAAATATACACCCGGTAATCTCTATGTAAAAAGCATGATAATGTATACATCACAGATTTGATAACTAATATCTTACGTTTTAAACACCATGGTATATTTCATCCAAGGGAAAAAAAGTTTTTTAAACATTTTCATCGGTAATTTATGTGTTAAATTACCATACTTCCTCATGTCTTAACCTTCTCGTACTGTATTTATCAGCCTTATCATGGTATAGTTATCATGTTGCTCATACCATAGTTATCACGTTGGTCATGCCAAAGTTACCAAGCCAAACTTATTTTTTCTGATGTGGCAGAAATAAGAAAGGTTCAAATAACATTATTTATCTACAATATATAACAACAAAAGGTGGCTTAGTTGGTTATTAGGCTCAATAGGTATTGCATAGACCTAGGTTCGAATCCTCTTTCAAGCACTTTTATTTTATTTTCATATTATGCGGTGAAAAAACAGAAAAAACCACTAGCGATTTACCACGGTTTTTGAGAGAAGGAAAAAAATCAGTGGAAAGCAAGCGTGGGAAGATAGCGATCACGTAGGAACTAGTCGTGCGGATCTGTCGCTAACGGCCAGTTGACTGGTCGTTAGCACAGTCCAAAACTATAATATAGATTACAATTGGGTTCGCGTTGATAAAGTGCGAGCTCCCCCTGAGCTGCACGAGCTACCCTGCCGCTCATATGCGATGCGCTCCCGCGGGCCCGCAACGCTGCCTACTCCCCGCGCATTCAGCTCAAGGCACTCGAGCTCTTCTTCGTCGTCCTCGACAAGCTCCTCTCTGCATTCGCCGTCGGCCAAGGAGGCAGCACGCAGCACGCGGCGCACGCGATAGCACCTCGCACGAGTGTGGCAGCAGCAGCCCCGCGGCTCGCCGGCAGTTCGCATACAACTCGTGCGGCCGCAGCTCAGGACGGCGATGGCGGCAGAAGCTAATAACTCGCAAGTATACGGGGTCGAGACAGTCTTTGAGGATAGTATTTCACTCAAATTTATTGATTCGACACAAGGGATGCCAAAGTATATTTATGAGCCTTAGCAGTTGAGTTATCAATTCAACCACATCTCGAAAATAATATTTTTGTAGAAAAGTATTTAGTAGCACAGTGGTATGATAGCTTAATAATAGCGGTAAAAATAGCAATAGTAACGGTAACAGTAACAGTAGTAGTTTTGTAGTGATTGTAACAATAGCAACAACAGTAGTAACTTAGCAAAACAATATGAGCAAAGCGTAGACATTCGATCAACGCTGAATATTTGTGTGGATGACATTCATCATGTGACAGTGACAACCTAGAGCGATACACAATAGCTACAATTCATCAATTCAATGTAGGCATTTATATATAGTCATACTTGCCTATAATAAGAACTTGTATGACATGTTTTGTCCTACCATCCCGTGACAGCGGGGTCCATAAGGAAATCTAAGAACATTAAGGTGTCTTGTTAATAGAGAACTAGAACAAAGCATTAACATATCGTGAATACATGAACTCCTCGAATTACAGTCATCTTCGGAGAGTTATTATCACCTTGGGGTCTATGGATTAGAACAATAACAAGTGCATACAACTAGGAGATAGGATGAAGAATTCAAATATATTCATGAAAACACAGAGGGTTCAGATCTAAAATCATGGCACTCGGGCCCTAGTGACAAGTATTAAGCATGGCAAAGTCATAACAACATCAATCTCAGAACATAGTGGATACTAGGGATCAAGCCCTAACAAATTGACTAGATTACATGATAAATCCTATCAAACTCCATCATCGTCCAGCAAACCTACGAAGGAATTACTCACTCCCGATGATGAGCATCATGCAATTGTTGATGAAGAAGGGTTGATGATGATGACAGCGACGAATCCACCTCTCTGGAGCCCCGAATGGACTCCAGAATACCCTTGCCAATGAAGAACAGGAGGTAGCGGCTTGGAATTTATAGGCTTGGAATTAGGTTAAATGGAGCCTCATGGGCCCCATAAGGCATCAGGGCACGCCCTGTGGCTATGAACAACTGGTGGGCCCCCTCCGGTGGATCTCCGTTCCATTATTTTTCATTTATTCAATAAAAAATCTCCGAAAGTTTTGTCCGATTTCGAGAACTTCTATTTCTGCACAAAAACAACATCATGGTAGTTCTGCTGAAAATATCGTCAGTCCATGTTAGTTTCATTCAAACCATGCAAATTAGAGTTCACAATAAGAGCAAAAGTGATAGGAAAAATAAATATGATGAAGACATATCAACTCCCCCAAGCTTAAGTCATTCACTACAAAAAAAGAACACATCCGTGACATTTTGGCCCGAACCAAAACTTTTTCTACCATGCTTATGACACTTCTATAATGATAATTGTGACAAAACAACGTATCATCATAGATGTGGTGGGCCCCTACTTCTATGACAAAAAATCATGACAGAAAATGGGCTTTTCATCCAGGGCGGGTCGGGCACGCACCTGCATGACATTCTTTGGGCCGTTCATGACGGAAAAAATCATGGTAGAAGCGAGGGCGAGAAAAATATCGAGGAGTTCCCGGTTATGGTGGGTGGTCGGGGCCGAGCGATGCACAGAAGTTTGTGCATTTCTCTCGTACACGTACGTGCGTGTGTGCGAGGCATTGGGCTTTAACTAAACCCGAGCGAGGCATTCACTTACTGAACCCGAGCGATTGCACTGGCTACGTTACTGAACCCAAGCGATTCCTTCGCTACTTCTGTTAACTGAAGTCAATCGAATCCGCCTCTTGATGAATAGTGACTGTTGTTGGGGGTTGGATGAACAATTCCTAGTGAGGGTTGGATGAACAGCACCCCGTGGTAGTAGTAGCCCGTTGCCGCTGGATGAACAAGACACCATCGAGGAGGCCGCCAAGCCGGCTGGGGTGGATGAACAGGACCCCATGGAGGGTTGGTTGAACAGTAGCCGGTGGATACTGGATGAACAGTATCCCGTGGATGAACAGTAGTTGGTGGAGGCAGGAGGAAGACGCGATGGATGGACAGTAGCAGGTAGAGGCTGGAGGAAGTCGACGGTGGATGAAAGTAGCCTGTAGAGGCTGGAGCGAGGCAGTAGATGCTGGATAAACAGTAGCCCGTGGAGTCCCGTTTTGCGGTATGCCACACCCCTCCCGTTGAATAGGACCCTGTTTCGACCGTAGGCGCTCCAACACAAGTCCGTTTCCACTGTTTTGCGGTACGCCACACCCCTCCCGATCAATAGGACCCCGTTTCGACCGTAGGAGCTCAAATAGAAGTCCATTTCCTCTGTTTTGCGATACGCCACACCCCTCCCGATGAACAGGATCTCGTTTCGACCGTAGCCGGTCGAACAGAAGGCTGTTTCCTCCGTACTGGGGTACACCAGACCCTGTTTCGGCTATTCCATCCAAGTCGGTTGACTCTCGATGAACACGACGCATTTCGTTGCCTCCCAATGAACATGACGCAGTTTCTCCGTTTCGACCCAGCCAGTTGGCTGCCGATGAACAAGACGCCATTGCTGCCGTCCATTGTCTCTCCATGTACACGAGCCTTGGACGTACATATGCGCGAGTAGGCGTTCGAGATCCCACCTGTATGTACGTATGTTGCTGTATTTTTTGGCATTTGGTTGTACGTACGTGTACATGGTTTAGACTGGACTGCCTGAACTACTACGTTGGGGGCTCTACTACTACACGTGCCACTGCTTGCTCGGCCATGGTTCATCGTTGCAGAGAGACCAATCGAATAGTATGTACGTACACGTTCACGACCAGATAGACAACCCTACGTACGGTTCGATCGGGTGGGTCCCAGCTATCAGGGGGGATAAGGAGGCACTTCCTTGTGTGCGAAGATATAACTGGTGGGTCCCAGCTGTCAGGGGGAAGAATCATTTTTTGCCCGTAATATGAACGCACTTCCTTGCGTGCGAAGATGTAGCTGGTGGGTCCCAGCTATCAAGGGGAAACATTTTTCCCCGCAAAATACAGCTAAGAAAAAATACAGAGGCCCTTCTGTTAGGTCCCCGCTGTCAGGTGGAGGAATCATTATTTTGCGTGTAATAAGGAGGCACTTACTTGCTGCGGCCATGGACCCAGCTGTCAGCCTCTCCACGTACAGTCCTCTTTTGATGTAAGTCGTTCCTTAACCACGTTGACCATGCCGCGCCGAGAGCACCTAGGCGGTGGACGACGGCGAGGCCTAGGAAGGGAACGACCCGGAGCCAGGGAAGACTCGATAGTTGTTTCCCATGCAAAGGAGAGTACGAGGGTTTACTGGTTTGGCTGCAGTGTGAGACTGTCGTCGCCGAAGAATAACAGGAGGTCTGCGTGAGTACAGGGATGGCCAGGCCAGCAATGGGAGTAGGATGGGGCGGTGAGGCTGCACGGCAACACAACCGGCCACGAGACATAGGAGCAGGCATGGCCGGCGATGGTTTGGGCGGCTGGAGCAAGAAGACTAGAGGTTGAAGAAGCACGACGATCGTTGGATGGACATCAAACGGTCAGTGTAGCTAGAATCGTTTATATAGACTAAGTTGCCAAATTATGCATCCCCGTCAACTTAGTAGACCCACAAGTCAGCCTCCAAATATGATGGGTCCCAACTAGTAGGGGGAGTATTCATTTTTTTGTGCGTAATAAGGAGGCAGTTGCTTGTGTGCGAAGATATAGCTGGTGGGTCCGAGCTGTCAGGTGGAAGAATCATTATTTTGCGCGTAATAAGGAGACACTTCCTTGCGTGCGGCCATGGACCTAGCTGTCAGCCTCTCCACATACATTCCTCTTCCGATGGATGTCATTTGTTGACCATGTTGACCACGCCGCACCGATAGCACCAGGGCGGTGGACGACGGCGAGGCCTAGAAAGGGAACGGCCCGGAGCAGAGGAAGACTCTGCTGTGGTTGCCCACGCGGTGGGGAGTACGAGGGTTGACTGGTCCGGCTGCCATCGCCAGAAAAAACTAGGAGGTGTGGGTGAGTAGAGGAATGGCCTGGCCAGCGATGGGGTAGGGTGGGGCGGTGCGGCCTGCACAGCAGCACAGCTGGCCATGGGAGGCGGGAGCAGGCGGTCCAACCGGCGCTTGTTTGGGCGGTGGAGTAAGAAGATCGGATATTGAAGAAGTAGCACGACCGTTGGATTAACATCCAACTGTCATTGCTGTTGGAATCATTTGTGGACTAAGTTGACAAAGCCTTTTGTACACGTCAACCTAGTAGACCCACAAGTCAGCCTCCAAATTTGTCCCAAACAACATACAACCCAAATTTTCTAGCCATATTCAAATTAATTTTAAAATTATACACACCTTAATTTAAAATCCAATGAAATTTTACCCGCACAAAAACAATGAAATTTAAAATATCAAAATCCGAAAGAAAAAAGTAATTTGGAACTAATTTCATGTTTGCTGTATTTTTTTCATTTTACAACCCATTTCTTATTACTTATAGCCCATTTTTTGGGCAAGCCGACTGTATCCCTCCTCGTCTTGAAAGATTTTTGGCCCAGTAGGGTGTAGAAAAGCAAGCAGGCCTCTGTTGTTTATTCTGCAAAAAAACAAAATAGTTGGGCTAGCCATTTTGATAAAGAAAAAAACTGGGCTGGTCATGTGGTAAACATATGAAATAAAATCCTGGGCTAGATGGTCATAGCTCCCGCACAACCCAGTTGATACGCTACTCCATCCTGAAAACAAAAAAAAATATTGCGCGAGCTGCTGGGTCTCGGGTGTCAGCCGCTCCTTGTGCAGTTATCTCACTTATTGACTACGTTGACAGTGGCGTGCGACCCAGATGTCATTAAACCATCAGGAGGAACCTTTTTTTCTTGTAATAAAGGAGGCACTTGCTTGCCTACTGCCACGTCCCTGGTGAGTCCCTACTATCCCCACCATGTACAGTCATCTCCTTATTCCTCTCGGTTGTTGACCATGTTGACAACACCGGAGGGCGGCGCCGTGGCGAGCAAACCAAGGCGGAGGACGATGGTGAGGCCTCGGACAGGAACGAATAGGAGCCGGGGAAGATGCGCAGAGTTTTAGGGTGCGATGTGGCCGCTATGCATGCGCGACAGCATAGCCAGCCGTGGGAGGTGGGAGCAGGTGGTCCCACCGGCGCTGGTTTGGCTTTGGTAGCTAGAGGAAGAAGAGATTGAAGAAACATGATAGGCGTTGAATGTCAATCCAACGGTCAAGATTGGCACAATCGTTTGTTGACTAAGCCGACACCACGTAGCATACTTTTTTATAGGAAGAAAAGAAAAACTGGGCTCGTTCGCTAGATAATTTTCCCAAAACTGACATCGTTTGATCTTGCGTCGCAACTAAAACTGCCAGGAAAATGCGTTCGTTTGCCGTCCTCCTCCTAGGGAACGTTCGCCACATAACATTCTTGAAAATCAAAGACTTGAGAAGGCGTACAGAACAAGCTAGTGTACCAGTAAAGAGACGTTGTTGAGTATTAGAAAAAAGAGAGATGTGCTCCTGTAACTAGTTCGAATCCAAACCTAGACTATGACTATATATAATGCTATGCTACTCTGCAAGTAATGAAACTGACATATCCAATGTTCGCTTCTCCTCTTCTCTAGTTACTCTGCCTAGCATCAGAAGCTCCGGCCGCAGCAACCATGTCTGCTGGCGGCTCGTCCACCTGCTCTTTAGCAGGAAACAACCAGATATGCGCTAAGTCACCACCCATATCATTGCCTGTGGGTCTCATCACACCCCCACCAGCACACTCACCGCAGTCGGTTGCTCATCGCAACCCGTTGTCATTGGTGTTGTGCCACTTCTGCAAATCATGCAGAGTCATCCATTGCGTCTCAACTACAATCCTCAACCTTGGCCGAGTCTTCTACCAATGCTCGAATCATGGGGTAATAATATATTTAAGTGTTGTTCGCCTGCTTTCAGTTGCTGATTTTTTAATAGTTTGGTTGATGATCTTCCGATTTGATTCATGCAGAAAAGGAAGATTCGTGTGATTTGTATTTCTGGGAAGTTGCTAATGTGGGAGAATGGAACTATGCTGATTATTTGGTTAGTCGAGGAATCCCAATACCCGCAGGTTGGGGTGTTGGACAAGTAACTGAAGGAACGACACAAGAGGAAGATGCAGAGCATAAGGTTAAAGATGCAGTTCATCTGATCATGGCCAAGGAACAACTGTTGAACGGCCTTGACAGCAATGAGGAGATAAAAGAGCTTGTGAAGATAATGGGCAAGATCGTTATGCTCTGTAGGATGATTGTCTCTTTATTTGCAGTGTATGTAGCACTCATGATGTATTCACTAGCTATGACATGAGCACTTTGTTGAAACTAGTAATGAATGAAACTTGTTTAGCAGGCTAGGCATAGTGTTGTGAACATCTAGTGTTTTCTATTAACGAAAATCGGGGGTATCCCCTTTTGCTCATAAATAAATAAATAGCATATGCACTTTTGCTAATAAATAAATAAATTAGTAGAGGCCCTGTCGGGTCAGCTTTGTTCTCATTCGAAGACGTAGAGCAAATTGGAGTCCAACAGCAAACTATGTAATCGAATACAAGTTTCACAACCAAATATGAGTACAACTAAACAACAATGTCATCATGTTTTAGTTGTCATACAATCACCAACACAAATCAACATACATAATAAGTGATGTTCTCACAGAAAAAATACTAAACAACAACTTCACCATGTTTCAGTTGTCATAGCAAACACAATTCACATAGTAGATAAAAAGTCATCTTCTCACAGGCAAATACGACAAAAACAATCTAATCATCATCCGCAGCAGCAGCGTCAACATCTTCGCCATGTGTATCAGTCTGAATCGTAATTCCTCACATGTCATCTTCTTATTCACCCTCAATGTCCTCGAAAGTTGGCGTCTTATTGATCAGCTCTTGTACGTCCATAGCCCGACAGGGAATCTTTTCGCCAGCATTATTGACGTGATGGTTCTCAAAGATACTACGAACATCTGTGGAATCTTCTACATTAGGAGCAGTGTAAGCATCATCTTGTTGTTCAACTTCATTAAATGAATTCCTCTGCTCAAACCTTTGCAATACTCTCCAGTCATCATTACATGCAAATCTGTATTCCAAGAAAAATATGTGTGTTGCTTGATTTGCCAAAATAAAAGGCTTGTAGGTGTGGTACGCCGACTTCACATTGATGAATTTGAAATAATCATCAGCTTTGGGTTTTGCAATCCTGGAAAACAGGTTGTACCAACGACAACAAAACAGAACCACACATCGATGAACCTTGAAACTGGATATATATACTACAACTGAACAATGTTTGTTATGTTAGCATACATTTCAGTTGTCTCTCTGCAGTACATATCCGTGCTCATGACAGCACTGTTTTGTGTCTTCTGCCTTCGTTGTGTGCAAGGGTGTTGTAGCGCACATCTCCAACAACGCAAGATTCATAATGTCTTACCCAAGTATCAGGACCCATTGCTAGTGCGTAAAAGGGCATCATTAACTGTGTGCCCATCCTCTCGCATCTTCTTAACCTATGGTTAGAAAGTAGACAAGCTGATCATCTTATGTACTCATTATATTAAAAAACTGACAGTGTAATTCAAAAGCTTACACGACTCTTAAACCATTTCACAAATCCCGCCATAACCAGTTTGTCAATGTTTTTCTTGGATTTTGCGGTAGTAACTCCTTTTTGTAGATGTTGCACAACATAGTGATCGCGTCAAACATCTAAATATAAAAGAATGTGCTGCGAGTTTAGTAGATTATGATGTATAAGCTGCAGTACTTAGCACTTACTCGATATAAGGTAGAATCTGAGGACAGTTATTCAACACACACCAAACCATTTTGTCCAAATATTTAGGTTTGTCATCTTGTCGACTCTTCCCTGTAACTCGAACAGAACAATCCTAAACATTGAGCTCGGGATTGTCTTCACCCACCTTTTCGCTAAGCTGATCAACTGTTTTAATGTATTTTGAGCAGAATCTCAACGCTTCTGTAGCAATGTAGGCCTCTGCAATGGAACCATCGGGTCTAGCTCTGTTCCTAACATAACCCTTGAAAGTGCCTAGCCGCCTATCAATAGGGTACATCCAGCCATATTGTACTAGACCTCTAAGTAGTGCCTCATCAGGTAGATGAACAACTGATAACCCACAAGTATAGGGGATCGCAACAGTTTTCGAGGGTAGAGTATTCAACCCAAATTTATTGATTCGACACAAGGGGTGTTGGTGTCAAAACCGGCGGATCTCGGGTAGGGGGTCCCGAACTGTGCGTCTAAGGCTAATGGTAACAAGAGGCAGGGGACACGATGTTTTACCCAGGTTCGGGCCCTCTCGATGGAGGTAATACCCTACTTCCTGCTTGATTGATCTTGATGATATGAGTATTACAAGAGTTGATCTACCACGAGATCGTAGAGGCTAAACCCTAGAAGCTAGCCTATGATTCTGATTGTTCTTGTCCTATGGACTAAACCCTCTGGTTTATATAGACACCGGAGGGGGCTAGGGTTACACAGAGTCGGTTACAAAGAAGGAGATCTAACATCCGAATCGCCAAGCTTGTCTTCCACGCAAAGGAGAGTCCCACCTGGACACGGGACGAAGTCTTGAGTCTTGTATCTTCACGGTCCAACAGTCCGGCCAAAGTATATAGTCCGGCTGTCCGAATACCCCCTTATCCAGGACTCCCTCAGTAGCCCCTGAACCAGGCTTCAATGACGATGAGTCCGGCACGCAGATTGTCTTCGACATTGCAAGGCAGGTTCCATCTCCGAATACTCCAAAGTAGATTAAGGATCATGTCCGGCTCTATGAGATAATTTCCGCACACCACCGTAGAGAGCATAACACTTTACAAATCTAATTTGCTGACAATTTTTCATGGTGTGCCCTTACGCCGCGGCCTGGCTCAATACGAACCGGTTTTTCTCGGCCTGCCACGACAGCACTGCAAGGCGGTTTTATTGGCACGCCTCGTCGAAGCAGAGATCGTGTTCCCCTTATTGCGGGACTCTCATCAACACGGGTGCTGGCAACCCCACTACGCCTGTTGGTATAACTCCATGTTTTTAGGCAAGTCCCAAGCGATTACGCTGAGGACGCTTGATATTCACCCCCTTTATAAAGGGGTCGAGGCCTATCCCTCTCTCTTACCATGCTTGCGCCTTCCACATCTCGAGTTCCAACACCCGAAGCTCAAGCTTAAGCACTTCGAATCTTCAATCATGTCCGGATCCAACCTTCAAGGCCAGTGGATGGCCTCCTCTGTCACAGAGGAGGACATTGCGAAGCTTAGGGAGGCCAGATATCTGAGCGCTGACATCAAGCACAGGCTTCCTGCTCCAGGGCAGGTCATCCCTACTCCCGAGCCCAGCAAGAGCGTTGTATTTGTCTCTCACTTCCTCCATGGCCTAGGCTTCACCCTTGATCCCTTCGTGAGAGGTCTCATGTTCTATTACGGGCTAGATTTTCATGATCTAGCTCTGGACTCCATCCTTCACATCTCATCATTTATCGTCGTGTGCGAAGCCTTCCTCCACATCACCCCGCACTTCGGCTTATGGCTCAAGACCTTCAATGTAAAGCCGAAGGCGATCGGGGGGCGACACACGGAGTGCGGAGGCGCTGTAATAAGCAGAAACGCCGATGCCCCATGGCCAGAGGGCTTCTTATCGGAGGTGTTCGATCTATGGCAGCGGAGGTAGTTCTATGTCATGGCTCCCAGAGGCACAAAGTGGGCGGCTGCCCCCGACTTCCGCTCGGGCCCTCCGCCTCAACTGGCGTCGTGGGCCAACGTGGGACTGGACTGGGGGCCTGCTAATGATGTAACGACATTGCAGAGCCGCATTCGGGAGCTTCTTGAGAGGGACATCAGTCTTGTCAGCATAATTCAGGTAATGTTATTCCGACGGCTCTTGCCGTGCAAACGTCGGCCTCTCTGAATGTGGGAGTTCAACTCAGAAGGTCCACAAACTATTCAGCACTTCTTCGGCATGACGCTCGAAGGGATGTATAGGTTATTCTTCGGACCACAAGTAAAGTGTCCGGACACCACCGAGGATGCGGGCTGAGCTGCAACCGCCCAGATACCCAAGTAAGTAACCCTGAAACCGAACACTTCGTTTATATTTATCACAACATTATTCTGAAAACCTTCGGTGGCCAGGATTGGCTCAGCAAGGCGGAGAGAATCAGGTGTCCGGCGCCACTTCCCGAAGGCTCGCCTAGCCCTGCAATAGCCAGGATGCTTAGACGTGTGCTAAGTCAGGTGCCCTCGGGGAAAGACGAAGGGAAGAATAGAGAAGCAGAGATTCACACATTGCACATCCAAACCGGGGGAATTACTGTCTCCATGAAGGAGGATAGCCGGGGAGGATAATATAAGGTCTCCTCCCTCCGCGGGAAGAAGAGGGCCGCCTCCGAAGACTTGGAAATGGAGGTGCCTAGACAAGGGAAGAAAACTTCACCAGGGGCCTTGCCCCGGAGGGCGTCCTCACTGCGCCATGCCCGCAATCAGGCCAACCCTCCACCGAGCTGTAAGTTTAATCATAAATACAAAGCTACTGCTTCCTCCTCCGAGAACAATAACCAGGATTCATCCTCTGCAGTCCGGCTAGTAGCTCTTCTCGACAGAGTTCGTCTTCGGGGGATCTTCTTCCGGAGATGATGGAGAGTGAAACCCCACCTACCTCTCCGCCCCATGGAGCGGGCGACCCCGAGGTGTAGTCACGGAGGAGTCCAGATTCGTCGAGGCCAGAAGTTAACACTTCGGGCGCCCTGAGCCCGGAGCGTTCGGCTTCCACGGGGGGCAATAAGAAGGGTCCAGTACAGTCTGGCGACCGGCCAGACACGCTGACGGGCCTTCTGGAGCAAGCTGCTCTCTCGGAGGATCACCGTGCGTTAATGGGCATGGTGTTTGAGAAGATTTCATCTGCCACAAGCGGGTTGAATGAAGCTTTTACGAGCTTGCTCAAAGGCTTTGAGGTACATAATGAAGTACGTAATTTTTTGGTTGTACCGCACGCGCCAGGTGTGCTCCATATAGATAGTAGCCCCTAAGACTCTGGTTGCCAGCCCTAGGCAGCAAACAGAGGATCACACTCTTAAGTAATGATCGCATTGCATTCATGCGCAGGTGGCTAAGGGTCCGGCGGTAGACCGGACCGCTGAATTCGCTGAACTGAGGCAACAAATTGAAGTTGTGTACGCCAACATCACGCTTGTGAACGAGCGGCTTAATGAGTCACAGAGTATGTGCTCTGTTTTCCTTATTTGTTATAGGAAATATTAAGAGGAGCATAATGTTAATGTGATATGCTTTGGCTGCAGGCAGAGCTGCTGTCGTGGAGGCCCTGAGGGTGGAACTTGCCATAGCCAAGGAACAAGCCCGGGCTAGCAATGCGGCTGCCCTAAAGGTGGCCGAAGATTTGAGAGCCGAATAGGCTGCTCATCGCCAAAGCGAGGATAAAATAGCCGAGATGGCTGTGGAGCTAAGAGACGCTGCCGGCAGGTATGAGCTCCTTGAAAAGGAGAATCAGGCGAAGTCGGCTGACCTAAAGAAGGCCCTTGATGCGGCCAAGGAGACGCGTTCCGAAATTAGGGATGCGCGGGAGGAGCTTCGACAGCCTGGAGAAATCGCGGCTGGAAACCCCTATTTGTTGCGGATGAAGTTCTTAGATCCAAAGTACGCTCCTCTAGATCGGCTCTGGAGCGCTGCGGACGCGTATGCGGATCTGGCAAAAAGTACGGCTGATGCGACCAAGTTTTTCAAGGACCAGAAAGATAGTGAAGTAGAAAGGCTGTTCTGGTCGCAATTCAGTGCTCCAACGCTCCCGTTACCATTGAGTGAAAGGATGGCCGTTGTGGCCGAGCTCCATAGGTTTTCCGGTCTTGCAATGAGGTCTGTAATAGACCATCTATGGCCGAAGGGATCTAGGCCGGGCAGTTATTTTGGTTTAGTGCAACAATTCCTTGGCATCGTATCACAAATCGATGCCATGAAGAGGTCGGCGTGCATAGAGGGTGCGCGGATGGCTCTTGCCCATGTTAAAACATATTGGGCGGATATGGAGGCCACCATCATTGCAACCCAGAATCCGGCAGGAAGCCAGGATCCAGCAGAGAACTATTTTGAGCAGGTGACAGAAGGTGCTCATTTAATAGAGGCTCAGTGCTCGAAGAGTGTCATGTTCGAGTGACAGGTCGTTCAATTGTAAAAACAATTCTATTTTGATTATAGAGGCTATGTTTATATGTTCGCTCGAAAGTGTTATTGTGCCTCTTGTGCGGCCGTTTGATGTATATATATATAACCTGAAAGTTAGCAGTCGTTGGCTTCAGCCCCCATGCATACAATGCAGGGGTGTTCGAAAAAATGTGCGTAATCACACTTGATCCAACGTCTTGGTCCATTAAGGAGGTGATCGCACGTCGAGCTAGGCAACCGGACTATATAGCTTTAACACTTTCACTTAGCCATAGGAGTTTGACGGTGGGGCTACTATGTAGCCCCTGGTACCTTCACGTGCATCCGGATACGGGCACGTATGTACATGACCGGGAAACGGCCCTTCGTTAATGCGGAGGAATCCCAAAGATTCCTATGAGTCCTCGAGTGGTTGACCAGTCTCTCGCTATATCATGATAGTCAGTTTTCGGCTTTATCTACTGAGGTGCTCATCCGGAATAACCAGGGCACAATCGCAGTAGTTCTCCTTTGGCCGCCTTAGCCGATAGAAGCGGAACGTAAGGCAGCAAACCCAGGAGCAGGGCAAACCCAACATTTGACCAAAGACATGATTCGGAGCTGATGCATATAAGGCCAAACTCGCGATGCCGAACACTCCCGAAGGTATTCGGACTTTATAATATATACTGGGCTGAGTAGCACCCTTGATTATGAACCCTGTATTTCCAGGTACGTGCGTTAGTCTGTCGTGGCGAAATGCCAATAACGCCAGTATCCCCTATGGGTGTATTGAGTACCCATGGGATGTCAAGCAACAAGAGACAATAAAGAAGGTTTACACAGGGGCTTAATCTAAAGAGAAACCTTTGAGCGGGGCCCTGCTGCACGTCTGTGCCTTTGTCTCTATTGTGCCGTGTCCTGGTAGGGTGTCACACGAATGGTGTCTGCAAAAAGGAAAACTCATGTAAAAGAGTATGGCGTAAGCGTGCGAAGAGTTGGTTATTATCAATGGATAGTAGAAGTGTAAGACATTGGCCTGTTAATAAGGTCAAGCCAAAAGGTGGGCTTTATTGCATGCTTGCAGCCCCTAATGCCCTCTATGGGATTACGTGTATAGCACCCAGCTCAGGTTTATCTGGGCTATTACCGATGGTGCTGCGCCGGACTCGTCTAACCGTGTCCGTGGTCTTAACGACCGATCATGCGTTCTGATAGGAGAGGCCGCTTAGTGTCCGGCTGCTAGAGCTGCCACATACTCTTCCGCACGTAAGGAACGCTCTGCGTTTCCGCTAATGGTGATGATGCCACGTGGACTGGGCATCTTGAGTTTAAGGTAGGCGTAGTGCGGTACTGCGTTAAAGAGAGTGAAGGTCGTTCTTCCGAGCAATGCATGATAACCGCTTCGGAAGGGAGCGATGTCGAAGAGTAATTCTTCGCTTCTGAAGTTTTCGGGAGAACCGAATGTCACCTCTAATACGAGGGAGCCCCTGCAGCGGGCCTCAACGCCTGGTATCACTCCTTTAAAGGTGGTGTTACTTTGGCTGATTCTGGATGGGTCTATCCCCATCTTGCGGACAGTGTCCTGATATATTAGGTTGAGACTACTGCTGTCGTCCATGAGGATGCAAGTGAGATGGTATCCATCGATTATTGGGTCGAGCACCAAGGCAGCCGATCCTTCGTGCCGGATACTAGTCGGGTGGTCCCTGTGATCAAAGGTGATCAGGCAGGCCGACCGGGGGTTGAGTTTGGGGGCAACAGGATCTACCGCGTGTACGTCTCTGAGCGTGCGTTTACGCCTTCTCTTTGGTATATGAGTCGCGTAGATCATGTTTACTGTTTTTACCTCTGGTGAGAATTTTTTCTGTCCCCCAGTGTTTGGCTGGCGAGGCTCATCCTCGTCTTCACTTGGTGTTTCCCTTCGTTCGGCATTTAACTTGCTGGCCTGCTTAAGACCCAGCATTCTCTGTGAGTGTGGTTCGCAGGTTTTTCGGGGGTGCCATGAATTTGGTACAATTTGTCCAGGACTTTGTTCAGGCCGGACGGTCCCTCTTTGCTGCCTTTAAATGGCTTCTTTTGTTGACCGGGTCGAGAGCCCCTGAATCCGGCGTTGACCGCCGTGTTGTCCAGACTTTCTTCCTTGTTTCGACGCTTGTTTTTATTGCGCCGTGGCTTCCCATTGCCATCCCTAATTTCGGATATGCCCGGCTCGCTAGTGCTTCTACGGGACAACCAGCTGTCTTCACCCGCGCATAAGCGGGTCATAAGGCTTGTTAAAGCTGCCATTGTCCTCGGCTTTTCTTGGCCGAGGTGTCTGGCGAGCCACTCGTCTCGGATACTGTGCTTGAAGGCCGCTAGGGCTTCGACATCTGGACAGTCGACAATTTGATTCTTCTTAGTGAGAAATATGTTCCAAAGCTTATGGGCGGACTCTCCGGGCTGTTGAATTATGTGACTTAAATCGTCAACGTCCGGAGGTCGGACATAGGTCCCTTGAAAATTGTCCCTCAAAGCGTCCTCAAGTTCTTCCCAACTTCCGATTGAATTTTCGGGGGGGGGGGGGGGGGCTTTTCAACCAGTGCTGAGCTAGCCCCTTCAACTTGAGGGGAAGGTATTTGATGGCGTGGACGTCGTCCCCACGAGCCATGTGGATAAGAAGGATGAAATCCTCAATCCAGACCCCAGGGTCTATCGTTCCGTCATATGCCTCTATGTTCACGGGTTTGAATCCCTGTGGAAATTCGTGATCCAGTACCTCTTCGGTGAAGCACATAGGGTGCGCAGCCCCTCTGTATCTGGACATGTTGTGGCATGCTGTCGACTGTTGTTGTGTCCGGTGTTGATTCCAAACTGGTATTCGATCAGTCTGATCATTTTGGTGACCGTAATCCTGCACCGGAGCATGTCCTCTAGATCCATAGATGGACCTGGTCGCGCCGGCCTTTTTGTCCAGGAGCTCACATAAATCATGTGCAGCGTCAGTAACTGCTCTATCGCGGTCATGAAGTGGTTGGTCCGGCCTATTGGCCGTATTGTTCTTCGGCAGAATGGCCTCATCGTCGAATTCTGGCAGCAGCTTGCGCTTTGGGTAGCTCTTTGTGTGGCGATCGTCATCATATTTTTCTTTAGTGTCTAGCACTTTATTCCATCTGCGGTTGAGCATTTCCTGCGCGGCCTTAAGCCTTTGCTTCTGCTTCTTTAGGCTTCTCGCAGTGGCCATAAGCCTTCTGCGGAGGTTATCTTGTTCCAAATGTTTTTCTGGGATGATGAATGCATCGTCGTCCGGACTGTACTCTTCTCCGCAGGTAGGTTGATGAGTTCAGCCCTCGGGATAGCTGTGGTCGGGCATCTGCTCTGGACTGTGTTCGGTGTGACCTGGCTCATCCGGCTCCATCACTGGGACAAAGTGGTCGTTGTTGCCTTTGGAGTTGACTGGGGTGTCGATTTTTCCAGTGCTGTTATCGCTATTTTTACTGTGGCTGGACGGTGTCTACGTCGTTGTTTTGGCTTTTGTCCGGGGGGTTTATCCTCTGTTGTGTCCTTTTTGTCGCCATTGTCCTCCTTAGGTGTGTCCACCATATATATATATATATCATATGATGAGGTAGCAGTCCAGCGCCCCGTGGGCGGTAGTTCCAAATCGTCCCCTGCACCGACATCCATACCATCAGTGTCATCAGAGTCAAAGTCAAGCATGTCTGTTATGTTATCGACAGTGGCTATTAAGTGGGTGGTGGGTGGGCGGAGATTTTCTTCATCGTCCGAATCCCCCTCAAACCGGACATAGTTTGGCCAAGAGTCCTCTGACAAAGAGAGAGACCTTAAAGAGTTTAGCACGTCACCAAAGGGTGGGTGCTGAAAGATATCCGCGACGATGAACTCCATGATTGGTGTCCAATCAGCTTCGATGAGTACGGATGCGCGCGGTCCTGGACCTACAGCCGGACGTGAGTCCGGGGGTCCGGCGACACAGGTTTCCTTAGAGGTGGAGTCTGTGTTCGGCTCCAACGCCGATAAGTATGCGGCCTCCGTGGCGGGGTCTATCCACCCGTCCTCGAATGACGCGATCTGCCCCGGATTTAGGTCCGGAGCTACTACAGGTGCGATATCCCGAATATTGTCTGACATCAGGTCTAAGCCGTGCTCGTCGTGACTGTTCGGTGTTTCTGGCGTAGGCCTGAATCCGTCGAAGTTCAAGTCTCCACGGATATCGGCCGTGTAGTTCAAGTTTCCGAACCTGACCTGATGGCAAGGGGCATAGCTGTCGATCTGCTCCAGATGGCCGAGCGAATTGGCCCGCAGTGCGAAGCCGTCGAACACAAATATCTGTCCAGGGAGAAAAGTCTCACCCTAGACCGCGTTGTTGTTGATGATTGAAGGAGCCATCGAGCCTTGCTGCGACGACACAGAGGGACTCTCAATGAAAGCACCAATGTCGGTGTCAAAACTGGCGGATCTCGGGTAGGGGGTCCCGAACTATGCGTCTAAGGCTAATGGTAATAGGAGGCAGGGGACATGATGTTTTACCCAGGTTCGGGCCCTCTCGATGGAGGTAATACCCTACTTCCTGCTTGATTGATCTTGATGATATGAGTATTACAAGAGTTGATCTACCACAAGATCGTAGAGGCTAAACCCTAGAAGCTAGCCTATGATTCTGATTGTTCTTGTCCTACGGACTAAACCCTCCGGTTTATATACACACCGGAGGGGGCTAGGGTTACACAGAGTCGGTTACAAAGAAGGAGATCTAACATCCGAATCGCCAAGCTTGTCTTCCACGCAAAGGAGAGTCCCACCCGGACACGGGATGAAGTCTTGAGTCTTTTATCTTCACGGTCCAACAGTCCGACCAAAGTATATAGTCCGGCTGTCCGGATACCTCCTTATCCAGGACTCCCTCAAGGGGAGCCAAAGAATATTCTCAAGTATTAGTAGTTGAGTTGCCAATTCAACCACACCTGGATAACTTAGTATCTGCAGCAAAGTATTTAGTAGCAAAGTAGTATGGAAGTAACAGTAACAATGGCAAAAGTAACAGTAGCAGTTTTGTAGTAATTGTAACAGTAGCAACGGTAAAGTAAATAAGCAAAGCATAATATGTGAAAAGCTCGTAGGCATTGGATCAGTGATGGATAATTATGTCGGATGTGATTCCTCATGTAATAGTTATAACTTAGGGTGACACAGAACTAGCTCCAATTCATCAATGTAATGTAGGAATGTATTCCGAATATAGTCATACATGCTTATGGAAAATAACTTGCATGGCATCTTTTGTCCTACCCTCCCATGGCAGCGGGGTCCTAGTGGAAACTAAGGAATATTAAGGCCTCCTTTTAATAGAGAATCGGACCAAAGCATTAACACATAGTGAATACATGAACTCCTGAAACTACGATCATCAATGAGAAGTATCCCGATTATTGTCACTTCGGGGGTGTCGGATCATAACACATAATAGGTGACTATAGACTTGCAAGATAGGATCAAGAACTCACATATATTCATGAAAACATAATAGGTTTAGATCTGAAATCATGGCACTCGGGCCCTAGTGACAAGCGTTAAGCATAGCAAAGTCATAGCAACATCAATCTCAAAACATAGTGGATACTAGGGATCAAACCCTAACAAAACTAACTTGATTACATGGTAAATCTCATCCAACCCATCACCGTCCAGCAAGCCTATGATGGAATTACTCACGCACGGCGGTGAGCATCATGAAATTGGTGATGGAGGATGGTTGATGATGACGACGGCGACGAATCCCCCTCTCAGGAGCCCCGAATGGACTCTAGATCAGCCCTCCCGAGAGAGATTAGGGCTTGGCGGCGGCTCCGTATCGTAAAACGTGATGAAACTTTCTCTGTGATTTTTTTCTTCGCGAAAGCCAATATATGGAGTTGGAGTTGAGGTCGGTGGACGTCCAGGGGGCCACGAGGCAGGGGGCGCGCCCTAGGGGAGGGGCCGCGCCCCCCACCCTCGTGGACAGGGTGTGGTCCCCCTGACGCTGATTCTTTCGCCATTATTTTTTATTTATTCTGAAAAGTTGCTCCGTGGATATTCAGGTCATTCCAAGAACTTTTATTTCTACACAAAAATAACACCATGGCAGTTCTGCTGAAAACAGCGTCACTCCGGGTTAGTTCCATTCAAATCATGCAAGTTAGAGTCCAAAACAAGGGCAAAAGTGTTTGGAAAAGTAGATACGACGGAGACGTATCAACTCCCCCAAGCTTAAACCTTTGCTTGTCCTCAAGCAATTCAGTTGACAAACTGAAAGTGATAAATAAAAACTTTCACAAACTCTGTTTACTCTTGTTGTTGCAAATATGTAAAGCCAGCATTCAAGTTTTTAGCAAAGATTATGAACTAACCATATTCACAATAACACTTAGGTCTCATGTTTACTCATATCAGTGGCATAATCAACTAGCGAGCAATAATAATAAAACTCGGATGACAACACTTTCTCAAAACAATCATAATATGATATAACAAGACAGTATCTCGCCAGCCCTTTCTGAGACCGCAAAACATAAATGCAGAGCACCTTTAAAGATCAAGGACTGACTAAACATTGTAATTCATGGTAAAAGAGATCCAGTCATAGTCATACCCAATATAAATTAATAGTAATGCATGCAAATGACAGCGGTGCTCTCCAGCGGGTACTTTCTAATAAGAGGTGATGACTCAACATAAAAGTAAATAGATAGGCCCTTCGCAGAGGGAAGCAGGGATTTGTAGAGGTGCCAGAGCTCGATTTTGAAATAGAGATGAATAACATTTTGAGCGGTATACTTTCACTGTCAACATAACAACTATGAGATCTTGATATCTTCCATGCTACACACATTATAGGCGGTTCCCAAACAGAATGGTAAAGTTTATACTCCCCCACCACCAACAAGCATCAATCCATGGCTTGCCCGAAACAACGGGTGCCTCCAACTAGCAACAATCCTAGGGGAGTTTTGTTTAATTATTTTTGATTTGGTTTGAGCATGGGATTGGGCATCCCGGTTACCAGCCATTTTCTCGTGAATGAGGAGTGGAGTCCACTCCCCTTGAGAATAACCCACATAGCATGGAAGATACAGACAACCCCAGTTGATACATGAGCTGCTCGAGCATACAAAACAGAATTTGATTTGAAGGTTTGGAGTTTGGCACATACAAATTTACTTGGAATGGCAGGTAGATACCGCATATAGGAAGGTATGGTGGACTCATATGGAATAACTTTGGGGTTTATGGAGTTTGGATGCACAAGCAATATTCCCGCTTAGTACAGGTGAAGGCTAGCAAGAGACTGGGAAGCAACCAACCGAGAGAGCGACATCAGTCATGAACTTGCATTAAAATTAATCAACACTGAGTGCAAGCATGAGTAGGATATAATCCACCATGAACATAAATATCGTGAAGGCTATGTTGATTTTGTTTCAACTACATGCATGAACATGTGCCAAGTCAAGTCACTCGAATCATTCAAAGGAGGATACCACCCTATCATACCACATCACAACCATTTTAATAGCATGTTGGCACGCAAGGTAAACCATTATAAGCTCTTAGCTAATTAAGCATGGCATAAGCAACTATAATATTTAATTGTCATTGCAAACATGTTTATTCATAATAGGTTGAATCAGGAACGATGAACTAATCATATTTACAAAAACAAGAGAGGTCGAGTTCATACCAGCTTCTCCCATCTCAATCAGTCCATCATATATCGTCATTATTGCCTTTCACTTGCACGACAGAACGGTGTGGATAATAATAATAGTGCACGTGCATTGGACTAAGTTGGAATCTGCAAGCATTCAATTCAAGGGAGAAGACAACATAATATGGGTTCTTGGTTAAATCAACAATCACGCATATTGGAGCCACTAAACATTTTCATTATGGTCTTCTCCTCTCGACCCCCAAAGGAAAGAAACGAAATAAAACTATTTACACGGGAAAGCTCCCAACAAGCAAAAGAAGAATGAGAAATCTTTTTGGGTTTTCTTTTAGTTACTACTACAAGCATGGAAAATAAACTAACTATTTTTTGGTTTTTCTTAAGGTTTATCAAACACACAAGAAGAAAGCTAGAAAAAGAAAAATAAACTAGCATGGATAGTACAATGAAAAAGTATGAGCACCGACAACTAGAATGAGTGTGTGAACATGAATGTAATGTCGATGAGAAATACGTACTCCCCCATGCTTAGGCTTTTGGCCTAAGTTGGTCTATGGCCATGGGTAGCCTGGCTGATATCCGAAGTTGTAACTGGGGTCGTACTAAGATGCAGCAGCCAATGCCACCTGAGCTGCGGCATGGCGACGAGTTGCCTCCGTCCTCCTTTCGTACTCATTTGCCTCCTCCCTGGTTATAACATATCTTCTTTTTGCCTGATAATCAAAAAGGGCAGGAGCAGGGAGAGTAATATGGACAGCTCGACGTCTGTCAAAGATTAGTCGATACTGGAGGAATTGTTCATTCCTCTCAAGAAAATGATGACTAACCATGGCATTGTAATCTAAATAAGCGGGAGGCAACTCCCTATCATCTTCATGTACAGGTATACCAAGATAATTAGCTACACGGGTCGCATAAATCCTCCAAACAAATCTCCAACTAAACCATTAGTATGCAACCTAGCAAAAATTGCCCCCAAGTTGTATTGTTTATCACCTAATACAACACTCTTGAGAACACAAAGATCAGGAACACACATGTGACATGCTTCATCTTTACCGTTAATGCATCTACCAATGAAGAGAGCAAAATAATGTATAGCAGGAAAGTGGATGCTCCCTATGGTAGCTTGTGCTATTTCTCTAGATTCTCCCATAGTGATACTAGCAAGAAAGTCTTTATATTCAGATTTATGGGGTTCATTAACATTTCCCCATTGCGGGAGTTTACAAGCAATAGTGAAATCTTCTAGGTCCATGGTATATGATTTATCATAAATATCAAACAGGATACTTGGAGAATTACACGAAGATGTAAATTTAAACCTTCTCATGAATGAATCAGTCAAATAGTAGTACTGAGGACACTTATCTTGTACGAAGTCCTCAGGATTAGCATTAAGCACGTATGCATCAAATTCATCCTTGATGCCTGCCTTGACCATAAACTCCTCTGACGGCCATTCACAAGGCCGCCCGTCAGCTTCCCTTGGTGGTTCATCGTCCTGCTCACGCATTGCGAGCCTGGGTCCTTTCTTCCTTGAAGAACCACCTTGGTACATTTTCCTAGACATATTTCTTCCTCTGAAAAATTTCTGAAATTTTTAGTAACTCAAAATAAAAGTGAATCAAACTTAACAAAACTGATAGCAACTACTCCCACAAGTGCCTAGAGCCTATATCATGCATTAGAATTACTTGGGACCATATAAATTT
The DNA here is from genome assembly GCF_018294505.1 of Triticum aestivum. Lineage (NCBI taxonomy): Eukaryota > Viridiplantae > Streptophyta > Magnoliopsida > Poales > Poaceae > Triticum > Triticum aestivum. Next base: position 229,121,782 of record NC_057798.1, read on the forward strand.
GACATGCAAGCTCAAGAACAAGGTCACCTAGGAAGCAAAAATTTGCAATGATAAAGCACTAGAACAAAAACTAATTGGACCACTGGAGGAGTCACATACCAAGGAACAATCCCCCAAAGCAGTTTTGTGAATAGAGCTTTGAGCATGGAGATCGAAAATGGCAGCAAAGTGAGCTAGAACTCGTGCTTGAGCTAGATGATGATTTTTTGGGAGGAAGATGAAGTGTGTGGGTGCAGGAATAAGTGGAGGGGGCCATCATGAGCCCACGTGGCAGGGGGTGTGCCCTGTAGGGGTGGGCGCGCCCTGGACCCTCGTGGCCAGGTGCCAGCTCCCCCTGCTGTGTTCTCAGTGCCAGATATTCTCAAATATTCCAAAAAAAATCATACTAAATTTGCAGGGCATTTGGAGAATTTTTATTTTCGGGGTATTTTTTATTGCATGGATAATTCAGAAAACAGACAGAAAAATACTATTTTTACTTTATTTAATCTAAATAACAGAAAGTAGAAGGAGGGTACAGAAGGTTGTGCCTTCTAATTTCATCCATCTCATGCTCATCAAAAGGAATCCACTAACGAGGTTGATCAAGTCTTGTTAACAAACTCATTCCGAATAACATGGAACCGGAGAAATTTCGAATAACACTAGGTTACCGCGACGGGGATATGCACATCCCCAATGATAAGAATATCATATTTCTTCTTGACAGTAGGAAGAGGAAATTCAAAACCTCCAATAATGATAGTTGGAATTTTTCCAATAGAATTGATACTGTGAACTTGAGGTTGTTTCCTCGGAAAGTGTACCGTATGCTCATTACCATTAACATGAAAAATGACATTGCCTTTGTTGCAATCAATAACAGCCCCTGTAGTATTCAGAAAGGGTCTACCAAGGATAATTGACATACTATCGTCCTCGTGAATATCAAGAATAACAAAGTCCATTAAGATAGTGACATTTGCAACCACAACAGGCACATCCTCACAAATACCGACAGGTATATCAGTTGATTTATCAGCCATTTGCAAAGATATTTCAGTAGGTGTCAACTTATTCAATTCAAGTCTACGATATACAGAGAGAGGCATACCACTAACACCGGCTCCAAGATCACATAAAGCAGTTTTAACATAGTTTCTTTTAATGGAGCATGGTATAGTTGGTACCCCTGGATCTCCAAGTTTCTTAGGTATTCCACCCTTAAAAGTATAATTAGCAAGCATGGTGGAAATTTCAGCTTCCGGTATCTTTCTTTTATTTGTAATAATATCTTTCATGCATTTAGCATAAGGATTCACTTTAAGCATATCAGTTAAGCACATACGTAAGAAGATAGGTCTAATCATTTTAGCAAGGCGCTGAAAATCCTCATCATACTTTTTCTTGGATGTCTTAGGAGGAAAAGGCATGGGTTTTTGAACCCATGGCTCTCTTTCTCTACGGTGCTTCCTAGCAACAAAGTCTCTCTTATCATAACGTTGATTCTTTGATTGTGGGTTATCAAGATCAACAGCAGGTTCAATCTCTACATCATTATTATTGCTAGGTTGAGCATCAACATGAACATTATCATTAACATTATCACTAGGTTCATGTTCATCACCTGATTGTGTTTCAGCATCAGAAATAGAAATATCATTGGGATTCTCAGGTGTGTCTACAACAGGTTCACTAGAAGCATGCAAAGTCCTATCATTTTTCTTTTTCTTTATTTTAGAAGAAATAGGTGCATCTAAATTATTTCTCTGACAATCTTGCTCAATTCTCTTAAGATGGCCTTCAGGATACAAAGGTTCCCGAGTCATTTTACCAATTCTAGTAGCCACTCTAACAGCAAAGTCATGTTTATTATTTAATTCATCGAGCAAATCACTTTGAGCCTTAAGTACTTGTTCTGCTTGAGTGGTAACCATAGAAGTATATTTACTAATGAGTTTAAGTTCACCTTTAACTCTAGCCATATAATTACTCAAGCGTCCAATCATGTAAGCATTACTCTTTAATTCTCTACCAACATAAGCATTGAAATTTTCTTGTCTAGCCATAAAGTCATCAAATTCATCCAAACATTGGCTAGGAAACTTAGTAGACGGGATTTCAAATTTATCATATCTATAGAGAGAATTTACCATTAGTACTTGTGTCGGGTTATCAAGACCATGTGTTTCTTCAATAGGTGGTATATCAAGACCATGCATTTCTTCAATAGGATGTAAATTCTTAACATCTTCAACTTTAATACTTTTTTGTTTCATAGATTTCTTTGCCTCTTGCATATCTTCAGGACTGAGAAATAGAACACACCTCTTCTTCGGAGTTGGTTTAGGAGTTGGCTTCGGAATTGGCTCAGGAAGTGTCCAATTATTTTCAGTAGTCAACATATTATTCAATAACAATTCAGCTTGGTCGACTGTTCTTTCCCTAAAAACACAACCAGCACAACTATCCAAGTGGTCCTTGGAAGCATCGGTTAGTCCATTATAAAAGATATCAACTATTTCATTTTTCTTAATAGGATGATCAGGCAAAGCATTAAGTAATCAGAGAAGCCTCCCCCAAGCTTGTGGGAGACTCTCTTCTTCAATTTGCACAAAATTATATATTTCCCTCAAGGCAGCTTCTTTCTTATGAGCAGGGAAATATTTAGCAGAGAAGTAATAAATCATATCCCGGGGACTTCGCACACAACCAGGATCAAGAGAATTAAACCAAGTTTTAGCATCACCCTTTAATGACGGGATTGCTCATCATTAGTGAATAGGGTGGCTATATCATTTAATTTAGTAAGATGTGCCACAACAGTTTCAGATTCATTGCCATAAAAAGGATCAGATTCAACCAAAGTAATTATCTCAGGATCGACAGAGAATTCATAATCCTCATCCGTAACAAAGATAGGTGAAGTAGCAAAAGCAGGGTCATATTTCATTCTAGCATTTAGAGATTTCTGTTTCAGTTTAGCTAATAACTTCTTAAGATCAGATCTATCATTGCAAGCAAGAATATCTCTAGTAGTTTCTTCATCCATAACATAACCCTCTGGAACAACAGGCAATTCATATTTAGGGGGAGAACCTTCATCATCACTATCTTCAATAATTTCATTTTCAATAATTTCATTCTCTCTAGCCCTAGCAAGTTGTTCATCAAGAAATTCACCTAATGGCACAGTAGTATCAAGCATAGAAGTAGTTTCATCATAAGTATCATGCATAGTAGAAGTGGCATCATTAATAACATGCGACATATCAGAATTAATAGCAGAAGCAGGTTTAGGTGTTGCAAGCTTACTCATAACAGAAGGAGAATCTAGTGCAGAGCTAGATGGCAGTTCCTTACCTCCCCTCGTAGTTGAGGGATAAATCTTAGTTCTTTCATCTTTCAAGTTCCTCATAGTGATTAGCAGATATAAATCCCAAGTGACTCAAAGAATAGAGCTATGCTCCCCGGCAAGGGCACCAGAAAATTGTCTTGATAACCCACAAGTATAGGGGATCGCAACAGTTTTCGAGGGTAGAGTATTCAACCCAAATTTATTGATTCGACACAAGGGGAGCCAAAGAATATTCTCAAGTATTAGCAGTTGAGTTGTCAATTCAACCACACTTGGATAACTTAGTATCTGCAGCAAAGTATTTAGTAGCAAAGTAGTATGGAAGTAACGGTAACAGTGGCAAAAGTAATAGTAGCAGTTTTGTAGTAATTGTAACAGTAGAAACGGTAAAGTAAATAAGCAAAGCACAATATGTTAAAAGCTCATAGGCATTAGATCAGTGATGGATAATTATGTCGGATGCGATTCCTCATGTAATAGTTATAACATAGGGTGACACAGAACTAGGTCCAATTCATCATTGTAATGTAAGCATATATTCCGAATATAGTCATACATGCTTATGGAAAAGAACTTGCATGACATCTTTTGTCCTACCCTCCCGTGGCAGCGGGGTCCTAGTGGAAACTAAGGGATATTAAGGCCTCCTTTTAATAGAGAACTGTACCAAAGCATTAACACATAGTGAATATGAACTCCTGAAACTATGGTCATCACCGAGAAGTATCCCGATTATTGTCACTTCGGGGTTGTTGGATCATAACACATAATAGGTGACTATGGACTTGCAAGATAGGATCAAGAACTCGCATATATTCATGAAAACATAATAGGTTCAGATATGAAATCATGGCACTCGGGCCCTAGTGACAAGCATTAAGCATAGCAAAGTCATAGCAACATCAATCTCAAAACATAGTGGATACTAGCGATCAAACCCTAACAAAACTAACTTGATTACATGGTAAATCTCATCCAACCCATCACCGTCCAGCAAGCCTACAATGGAATTACTCACGCAGGGCAGTGAGCATCATGAAATTGGTGATGGAGGATGGTTGATGATGACGACAGCGACAAATCCCCCTCTTCGGAGCCCCGAACGGACTCCAGATCAGCCCTCCCGAGAGAGATTAGGGCTTGGCGGCGGCTTCATATCGTAAAACGCGATGAAACTTTCTCTCTGATTTTTTCCCTGCGAAAGCCAATATATGGAGTTGGAGTTGAGGTCGATGGACGTCCAGGGGGCCCACGAGGCAGGGGGCGCGCCCCCACCCTTGTGGACAGGGTGTGGGCCCCCTGACGCTGATTCTTTCACCAGTATTTTTTATTTATTCTGAAAAGTTGCTCCGTGGATTTTCAGGTCATTCCAAGAACTTTTATTTCTGCACAAAAATAACACCATGGCAGTTCTGCTAAAAACAGTGTCAGTCTAGGTTAGTTCCATTCAAATCATGCAAGTTAGAGTCCAAAACAAGGGCAAAAGTGTTTGGAAAAGTAGATATGACAGAGACGTATCAACAGCCAAATGCACCATCACATCAAAGAAGGTTGAAGGATATATCTTCTCAAGGTTGCATAGGATAGTTGGTATCTTGTCTCTAAGATGCTCCAAAGCATATATCCTGATATTTCTGCTACAGAGTTCCCTGAAGAATTGTCCCAACTCTGCAACTTCTCTGTATAAGTTAGAGCAGCCCAATCCTCTAAGGATAACAGATAAACCCTTTGAAGTAGGACATGGCAATCATGAGTTTTGAACCCTTGTACCTTGTTTCTATCTGCACCGACTCTCCTTTCAAGGGTGGAAGCAAATTCATGTGGGAATATCACACGTGACAAGACCTTGCAGAATTCTGTTCTTTTTTACCTTGTCCAAGACGTACACAGCTGGTGCCATATCCTGTGATGCACTGTCATCTTTCACCTGCAAATCGGATCTGATACCCAGGTGTGTCAAATCAATCCTAGATTTTAAGGTATCTTTCGTCTTGCCTTCAATATTAAGAAGTGTGTTGATAATGCTATCACATATATTTTTCTCGATGTGCATCACATCAAGATTATGCCACAGATCCAAATCTTCCCAATACTCCAAGTCCCACAAAGTGGACCCGCGGGTAAACAATAATCCCTCTTCTGCCCTGCCACACTTCCTTTTCCCGCTACCATTATCAGGATGGTTTCCTAGTGTAATATGCCTGAACTTCTCTATTTCCTCCTGCAACTCATCGCCAATGAGCCTCTTTGGCGCATCACAGTTTCATGCTTTGAATTGAACACATGTCTTTAGTATTTTGTAGGACACGGCTTGTCCTTGGCAAGGAAACGACGGTGTCCAATGTAACATATCTTGCTAAGTATTGCGAATGACAACGGATTCTTGTCATAGCGAATACATGCATTGTAACGACGTGCCATTCGCCCTGGCATAGTGCCCAAAGCCGGATAATCATGGATGCACCAAATTATAACAGCACACAGAAAGAAATCAATTGGTGGGCTGCTATATAGGTCTCGAGTGAGAACACCCTTCCATAGTTGTTGAAGTTCCTCCACAAGAGGCTCCATGAATAAATCAAAATCATTTATAGGACTTTTTGGACCTGGGATGAGCAAGGCCATCATGTAGTTTGATTCTTTGGTGCAGACATTTGGTGACATGTTGTAAGGGATAACAAGCATTGGCCACATGCTATATGTGGTGCTCTGGTGGCCAAATGGGTTGAATCCATCTATAGTTAAGCCAAGTCTAATGTTTCTCGGCTTAGCAACAAAATTTTTGTGTTTCTGATTGAAACTTATCCAGTCACTACCATGACATGGATGGCTCATTACATTCTGATCTCTATACTCCTGATTCCTAGAATGCCATAGTACCTCCTCTCTTGTTTCAACATCATGAAACAACCTCTACAATCTTGGTATAATTGGAAAATGTCTCGGAACATTATGAGGAATCCTCTTCACAACATCGCCATCTTTCCATCTTGATGATTTGCATTTTGGTCATTCACAAAAGTTGGCATAATCCTTCCGGAACAAAACACAATTATTCTTACAAAAATGGATCATATCATATCCAATTCCAACTGCATGAAGGAAATTCTTCATTTTACTGTAGGTGTGTGGCAACTCAGATGCATCTGGGTAAGATTTGCAGAAAGCAACCAACATCGCATCGAATGATTTGTCAGTCATCCGCTCATATGTCTTCACCTGAAGAAAGGTGACCATAGCTGAGAATACTCACAACTTATTTCCTGGGGTGACTGCCACGTTGCATTTTTCCAACATGAGGGCCCATCATTTTTCTTGTGCAGGTGAAAGTTCACCAAATGCGCGAGCATTTCGTAGCATTGTTTCAATGTTGGTCAAACTCACTGGCTCCACTGCCACCACCTCCTCCTCCTCTTCCACCTGAGCATCAGGCAGATCAAGATGGTGATCTGCTGCTTCCACATAGTCAATAACATTGACGTTCACAGCTTCGCCATGATGAACCCACCTAGTATATGTGACCGACATCCCATACAAGTGTAGATGATTTTGCACATTTTACTGGGGTCTTAAAACTAAATTCATATAACTGCTACACGGGCAGAGCACATCTGATTTTGGACCACCATACTCAGCTCTGATAAAGTTCATGAAGTTTTCAACCCCCTCGACATGTGCAACAGAGAATCTTTGAGCAGAAGTGATCCAAATCCTATCCATTTGTTAGACATACAAATTAGTTCTTATACTAGATATTATAGGAAAAACATATATGCTTTTTTATAAAGTCCAGAAAAATACCTAGGTCGATGTCTAAAGCTATGGCAAGATATTTGGACAAGCAGATCTAAGTAACGAAATATATGTAAAGCTAATTCAGCAAACAGATTGAGTGCTAAATTATGGTTGTCTATTTCAGGAATCAATGAGGCCGAGCACACAACCATCAATGGCCATCTCAGCAACAAAGGTCGAGTATAAAACGGTGTCGAGCTATTTCACCTAACAGATTGGCTACTAGACCATGGCAATCTACTTCACAATAAATATATGGCATGATATTTTAGCAACTAATCAGGCATGGCATGCCATCTCAGCAAAGCAGATTGAGTGCGGAACAGGGCAAGGAAGCTTCTTAAGCAGAGCATATTGACTTAAACTATTTTGGCAAATAGTGAGATTAACAGCGTCTATCAGCTAACATTCAACGCTACTCCAACATGCACGGGGCCTCAATCTAGATTGCGCGTACCGTGGGAGAAGCTGACCACCATGAGTCTCCACAAGAACGTCACCGGCGGTGGCGGCGCGGCTGGAGGACATTAGTCTATGAGAGCATACTGTGGGAGCGAGAGGATCGCCGTGTGTCCCATCAACGAACCGCAGCGCCGACGTATCAGCGCAGTGAGGAGGGCGGCTTTGGTGGAGCGAATGGAGTGGAGGGGGGCAGGGGGAGGGGGGGTTTGGGGAATATTATTGGCTAGTTGGCAGAATGGCAGTTGAATTTGGGATTTGGGGGGGGGGGGGTTGCACGATGGGCGGGGGAGTTTGGTGCATGGTCAGTTTCTCCAAATATGGTCCCATGTGTCAGTGAAGAGGCAAGCCGAAGCACGTTCCGTTAGGGTGAGTCGTGTGCAGGACTGACCGTGTCTGAGGTGGAATGCGACCGTGACAGGCGTGCTGTGAGTGTACCACCATTTTCCTTTTAATCTTGGTGCTTCGCTCGATCCATCGATACTACTACTAGTAATCCGGTAATCCCGACTAAAACGGCACGACCGGGTATTTTCCCGTGCGATATGCTGGGAGGTTGGCTTAGTTGATTTTTCTAGGTCTTTTTTATGACAAGGCTTAGTTGGGTTGACAGACAGAGCGAGAGAAAGATGTGAAATGCGTGAATGTGTAATGGACGTACTATTGGAGTGCCTAAGATAAATTGTGTATGTAGACCCTATGCGTTTATTTACTTCGCATGTTAGCTTTGTCTCGTGTCAAACCTTCTAAACTTAGGCCAAGTTTATACACACAAAAACAACGACAACCACAATACCAAGTAAATATGAGTAGAAACAGTATATTTTCTCTACTCTTACAAAAAATAGAGTTGGTGATCCTACAATATAGGTCGTCCAATCTATATCTAACGGATACGAAGGAAACTATGACAATTTTGCAAAAAGATACCCGCACCCCTCTCCACATTTGCAGATAAGGCCTTCCCTAATTCATCCTTATCTCCCACAAGATAAACTACTCATATGAATGCATCTTGATGTTTCATGCAACGCACGGGCATCTTGCTAGTCATACAATATATCTTACTATTATTGTGAAAGTTCATATACAAGTTCATGTACACCGGACATGATTCATGCAAACATGACATATTTTCATTATATTTCGAACTTCTATAGGACATAAAAAGAAAAGAAACCCGACCCTAAACCTATCCTACGGCGGCGACCGACGTCCACTTTCCTTTGTACTTCCGCACGGCGACGCCGTCCTCCATCTGCCATCTCCATGAATGGCGGCGGGGTTCAAGACCCGTGAAGTGAAGGTGCGGTTTTCGACGAGGAAGAGTAGAACACGGGAGATGGACCAGCCAGTTGGCCCACCATGCCCTGTCACCTCCCATGCCCTACTCATCCTCGGAGGAGTCCCCAACCTCGGCGGTGCCAATGGACGTGAGGTCGATGATGTTGGACATGGATAGTCCGTTGCTTCACCTATCACATGTGCCACCGAACGTTGGACGGCAACAAGTAGGACGCGTGGCTGGCGGTGGTCTCATCATCGGTCGCCAGCGCGGTCGTCGCTTGTGCGGTCGCGTCCGTGTCTGGATACACCAGTATTGCGTTGCGGGCGGCGAGTTGAGTGAGGGCGGTGACCTCAAGCTTCATCCCCGAAGACAAGCTCTCCCGCAGAGTGTTCCCACTCGCGGTCATGGTGGATGTGGTGCCAGATAGGAGGATGAGCTATGATGTGGAGTTTAGCCGAGCGTTGCCGCTTTAAGTAGCGCATTCCGGTGAGGCCAAGCATCCGGGTGCATCTAAGTCGCCGGAGTTGGTTCCTCAGGCAGTGAGTCTGCTTACTAACGGCATATGGATGGACGACATGAATGCGGGTAGCTGGCGCCGGCTGGGAACGCATGCGCACGACTGCACGAGGGATGAGGGTTTTTTGTGGGCTAGGGTAGTCAGCTGCGGGCGTGGCAACGTTGGAGATGCCCTTTGATCACATGTGATCCCACATGTCATTGAAAAAGCAAGACGACCCAACATGGTGTCAGGTCCTAGGGATGCAGCTAGAACACTGCATGGACGCGTCGCGACACGCATGCACTTCGGTGCCTCGTGCATCCTCAATGAGTCGGGTGTTGATCTGCTGGTCGTGCCACAACGGTAGCGCCACCCTCGGCATAATGATGAATGTATGCTTAAAAAAGATAGATGAATGACTTGGTTATAATTAATGCATGGTAGAGTGACCTAGGCGTGTGTCGAAGAGCGACCTGACGAGCGAGATACAATCCCGATACCTCGAGAGATCAATTAGGTGTTTGTGTGTGTGTGTGTGCGAGAGAGAGAGAGACCGAGATGAAATCGGGAGAGAACGAGTGGGTGCATGTGTGATACACAGAGATGGTGTGTCAATGAAAAAAAACATTTTATGCATAAGAAGACACATGGTATTTGAATCCCTAAAAGAGGTTCAAAAATTAGAAATCAACCTAAGGCGGATTCAAATTTTTGAACTGGTGATCATAGCATCATCAAATCATATATAAAGGGTATTCAATGTTTGTTTCGCTTTTGAACGTACAATACATGCAACATCGAAAACCTTTGGAACGTAGCATCATACACGATAAATAGACAGATGAATCTCGTCTGGGAAACTACAGAAGTGGAAGGAAAATATTGAGCCTACAGTGATGTTGAATGTCCTTGCAACTTTAGGCCAGTGGCTAGATAATGGCCCGCCCAACCTTCGTCCTCTTCAGGAAGACTTCAATATTGTACCATTGGTGTTGAATGAATACCTTGCTCGCCTCTTGACCATGCAGGTGGTTCGAGAGGTAATCATCGGTGAACTGCTTTGAAAAGTACTGAAAACAAAGATATGCATAAATCGTTGTTATAAATTTTGAAATGGCGCAATGGGTAAAAACAAGGTAAAAGAGTTAGTACCATCCTATAATTGACTGATGTCTTGTTCATTGTGCAAACAAAGATCTTGCTATTATTCGTCGCAAGTTTCTTCATCCTAACAATCTTTCTAAGATTCTTGACTTGACTGATATTCATGGACATCTCAATTCCCCATATGCAAAATGGGTCGAACAGTGGGTCTAAGCCTCTGACAGCAGGACCTACATGGGCAAGACCAAATTGTAAGAAACCTAAATATTAGAATGATTCCGGCAACTGCACAATAATATGCTATTAGCAAAAGGACCATGCATGAGCAAACCTTGATGGTAAATCGCAGTGTCTCCCATTGTTTCCCTGCAACACACATAAGGAAGATCTTGATCAGGTTAACTGAGAATTGCCATACTATTAGCAAAATATGTATTGAGTACATCCAAATTCGATTTATTTCACATGCATAACAATACGAAATTGTACCCACATCAAATGAAAATCAAATTGCAGAACTGAACCAAACAGTTAAATGGACAACAGACCAAATGAACCAAAATAGTTAACTGAGCACGGCATTGCAGAATAGAAACATGTACTAGAAGATAAGACAGTTAACAAAACAAAGAATGCTTGAGAACAGTACTACGAAATGTAGCAATTGTTGGACCAAACTATTAACTAGCATTACATTTTAGAGAACCAAACTGTTAACTGAACATTACATTTCAGAGGACCAAATTGTTAACTGAACATCAGATTGCATATTAACATAACAGAGGACAAATCACTATAAGGCATTGGCGGTGGCCTCGAGAAAACAACACGAACTGTATTTTAAAGTAGACAACCGCGTGGCAGTGTCGACGGTGGCCTCGAAGACGAGGTGCTCCTCGATCTGGGGGTCGACACGCATGGCAGCCATAGCGACCTCGTGCACATGTGCGGCCGTGATTTGCTTCTCCGCTGCCAAATGCTACTGAGCTCCATGTTATATTGCGTGCAAAATGGCTGTGGGCAGCGCTTAATTGGAGGAGGGGGATAGTGATTTCGGCGGAAGGTGTTGCACCGTCGGTCGGGGCATGTGGGACGGGAAAGGAGAAGGATGGTATGGGTAGGGTGTGGATTACCTGACCATATCGACGAGGCCGCGCAGCAAGAAGAAGGGTCGGCGGTGAGGAGGCCGCACAACAAGAAGAACGGCCGCTGGCAAGGAGGCGGTGCTGCAAGAAGAAGGGTCGCCGGCGAGGAGGCAGCGCTGCAAGAAGAAGGATAGCCGACGAGGAGGCGGCGCTGCAAGAACGAGGGTCGCCAGCAAGGAGGCTAAGCTGCCAGTAAGCAACAATGAAGGTTTGAACTTGGAAAGCAAGGAGGAACAGTGGAAATGTGGCTTTTGGTGGGAGGGAGGGGGCGGGCAGATAGATATTTCTGCGGTGGCAGAAAAATTTTGCTCGGTGCCGTGAGAAACTGGCGTGCAAGTGTGGTTCAAGCGGGGGCGATGGACTGTAGACGACGAAGCTTCCTGCATAAGCCAGACAAGACGGTGCGCCAAGATATTTTATATCGCATCCCACATGATTCTTTCTAGTAAACTGTTTGTGGTATACCTGATTTTTTCATTATGTTTTGAAAGACAAAATGGTGTTACGGAGGGAAAGGATGGTGTTTGATAACCCACAAGTATATGGGATTGCAACAGTTTTTGACGGTAGAATATTCAACCCAAATTTGTAAATTCGACACAAGGGGAACCAAAGAATATTTGCAAGTATTAGCAGTGAAGTTGTCAATTCAAGGACACCTGGAGATTAATTATCTACAACAAAGTGATCAGTAGCAAAGTAGTATGATAGTTTTGATAGTAGTGGCAACAACAATAGTAACAGTAACAGTGATAGAGTGATTTTGTAGCAAGTGCAATAGTAACAATAGCAGTAGTAACTTAGCAGAAACAATATGTAGGAAAATCGTAGGCATTGGATCAACGATTCGTTGGACGATATTCATCATGAGATAGTCATAACCTAGGGCGATACAGCATTAGCTCCAGTTCATAAATATAATGTAGGCATGTATTCCGTAAATAGTCATACGTGCTTATGGAAAGAACTTGCATGACATCTTTTGTCCTACCCTCCCGTGGCAGCGGGGTCCTATTGGAAACTAAGGGATATCAAGGCCTCCTTTCAATAGAGTACCGAAACAAAGCATTATCACAAGGTGAATACATGAACTCCTCAAACTACGGTCATCACCGGGAGTGGTCCTGACTATTGTCACTCTGGGGTTGCCAGATCATAACACGTAGTAGGTGACTATAACTTGCAAGATCAGATCTAGAACATAGATTTAATGTTGATAACATAAACGTTCAGATTTGAAATCATGGCACCTGAGCCCAAAGTGACAAGCATTAAGCATGGCAAAGTCATAACAACATCAATCTCAGAACATAATGGATACTAGGGATCAAGCCCTAAAAAAACTAACTCGATTACATGATGAATCTCATCCAACTCCTCACCGACCAGCGAGCCTACGAAGTAATTACTCACTCCCGATGGGGAGCATCATGGAATTGGCGATGGAGAAGGGTTGGTGATGACGAATATCGAAGACCCCCCTCTCCGGAGCCCCAAATGGACTCCAGATCTGGCCTCCCAATGAAGAACAGGAGATGGCGGCGGCTCCGTATCGTGAAATGCTATAATTCTTTCCACCTCATTTTTTTCTAGAAAAATAGGGTTTTATAGCGTCGGTTTCCGGGTCTGCGGGGCCACCAGGTGGGGACAACCCACCTGGGTGCGCTTGGAGGGGGTGGCGCACCCTGGTGGGTTGTGCCCACCCAGGTGCCCCCTCTGGTGGTTCTTGGCTCCAGAAATTCTCTTTATAAAAATCCTTGCAAAGTTTCATTCCATTCAGATAACTTTTATTTCTGCACAAAAGCAACACCATGGATAGTTTTGCTGAAACCAGCGTCAGTTCGGGTTAGTTTCATTCAAATCATGAAAATTAGAGTCCAAAACAAGAGGAAAAGTGTTAGGAAAAGTAGATACAATGGAGACGTATCAGTGAGTGTCATGTTTAAATTTGGTATTATTTCGGGTTCGTTTGGCATTTTTATGCATTAATTGAGTTTCTAGGCATTTAATGTGCATAATTCAAATTTGAACTACAAGCACATGCTCAAGTGCACCAAAGTTTGTTGAAAAATCACATGTGTGTCTTTGGGTGAATTTATAGGTCCCATGCAAGAAATAGGAATGAAATTCAAACATCTGGGCGTCGTGGCTCGGTCGGGAACATTGAGAAACTTGGTTTTAAAATTCCTGGAAATTTTCAAAACTCGCGTGAAAATCATGAAACTTGGCATGGTGTCATTTCATGGCACCAACATGCATGCTGTGGTAAAAAAATTGGCCGCATTTGGACAAGTTTTTGGTATAAGCTTCTTGCAAACCGGAGCTTCTCTCAGGAAGACTCATGGTTCCCGAGGGGGACATGTCACCTTTGTGTGCGAAACGATATACTCTGCCTCCCCCCTTGATTTTTTACAGAGGCAACATAGAACTATATGAGTGTCGTGTTAAAATTTAGAATTATTCCGGCTTCGTTTGGACTTTCTTATACATTAATTGAATTTCTGGTCATTTAATGTTCATAATTCAAATTTGAACTACAAGCACATGCTCCAGTGCACCAAAGTTGGTTGAAAAATCACATGTGTGTCCTTGGGTGAATTTCTAGGTCCCATGCAAGAAATGGGAATGAAATTCAAACATTTGGGCGTCGTGGCTCGACCGGAAAGATTTAGAAACTTGATTTTTTTAATTCATGTAAATCCAAAACACGCCTAAGAATCATGAAACTTGGGATGGTGTCATGACATGGCACCAATATGCTGTGGTAAATTTTTTGGCCGAATTGCGACAAGCTTTGGTATAAGCTTCTCGCAAACCGGAGCTTCTCTCAAGAAGGCTCATGGTTCCGAGAGGGAGCGTGTCACCTCCGTGTGCGAAACACATACGTACACTGCCTTTTCCTGCCTTAATTTTTTACACAAGCAGATTAGACCAAATAGAAGTATCATGCTAAATTTTGGAATTATTCTGGGTTCGTTTGGCCTTTTTTATACATTGATTGAATTTCTAGGCATTTAAATGTGCATTAATTCAAATTTGAACTACAAGCACATGCTCTAGTGCACCAAAGTTGGTTGAAAAATCACATGTGTGTCCTTGGGTGAATTTCTAGGTCCCATGTGAAATTTAAACATCTGGGCGTCGTGGCTCGGCCGGAAAGATTGAAACTTGGTTTCTTAATTCCTGTAAATCCAAAACCGCCTGAAAATCATGAAACTTGGCATGGCGTCATGACATGGCACCAACATGTTGTGGTAAATTTTTTGGCCGAGTTGGGACAATCTTTGGTATAAGCTTCTTGCAAACCGGAGCTTCTCTCAAGAAGGCTCATGGTTCCAAGAGGGAACGTGTCACCTCCATGTGCGAAACGACATACACTGCCTTCTCCCGCCTTAATTTTTTTACATAGGCAGATTAGACCAAATAGAAGTATCGTGCTAAATATTGGAATTATTCCGGGTTCGTTTGGCCTTTTTATACATTAATTGAATTTTTGGGCATTTAATGTGCATAATTGAAATTTGAACTACAAGCACATGCTCTAGTGCACCAACGTTGGTTGAAAAATCGCATGTGTGTCCTTGGGGTGAATTTGTAGGTCCCATGCAAGAAATGGGAATGGAATTCAACCATCTGGGCGTCGTGCCTCGGCTGGAAATATTGAGAAACTTGGGTTTTTAATTCCTGTAAATCCAAAACACGCCTGAAAATCATGAAACTTGGCATGGTGTCATGACATGGCACCAACATTTTGTGGTAATTTTTTTGGCTGAACTGGGACAAGCTTTGGTATAAGCTTCTTGCAAACCAGAGCTTCTCTCAAGAAGGCTCATGGTTCCGAGAGGGAATGTGTCACCTCCGTGTGCGAAACGACATACACTGCCTTCTCCTGCCTTGATTTTTTTACACAGACAGCTTAGACCAAATAGGAGTTTCGTGCTAAATTTTGGAATTATTTTGGGTTCGTTTGGCCTTTTTATACATTAATTCATTTTCCAGGCATTTAATGCACATAATTCAAATTTGAAGTACAAACGCATGCTCCATTGCGCAAAAGTTAGTTGGAAAATCCTTTATGTGTACTTGGGGGAACTTCTAGGTCCCATGGAAGAAGTGGGAATGGAATTCAAACATCTGGGCGTCTTAGCTCAGCCGGAAACATCGAGAAACTTGGTATTAAAATTCTCGTAAATCCAAATCTCGCCTGAAAATCATGAAACTTCGCATGGTGTCATGACATGGCACCAACATATTGTGGTATTTTTCTATCCGATTTGCGAAGGCGCACACATTAAGAATCAACAAAGTCATTTTGGAACAAGTGTTGTCACGTTACAAATCAGAAACATAAGTATTATTGAAATCATGGGTGTTCTACTTACCAATTACGTGCCGCCACGCATCCCCTTTTTTTACTGGCTAGGAGGTGTCGTGCAGGGTAGCTATTTGAGTACGGGAGGCATGCGATCAGACCCCTGCGAGTTCTCATCGGGAGGAGAGCCCTTTGACCTCTATACGCCGCGCACCTCCCTCCCAACGTCTCCATTAATGGCGCCCGAGCCCCTGTTTCACGGCGTGGCTATGTCTCACTCGACTGAGATTTAAGAGAGAGCAATGAAAATCTGAAAAGAAAGTTTTGCACAAATCTTGATGTAAGATCCGACGGACCTATATAGCATCGACTACAACGCGCACCTCCCTCCCAACGTCTCCATTAATGGCGCCCGAGCCCCTGTTTCACGGCGTGGCTATGTCTCACTCGACTGAGATTTAAGAGAGAGCAATGAAAATCTGAAAAGAAAGTTTTGCACAAATCTTGATGTAAGATCCGACGGACCTATATAGCATCGACTACAACATATAGCAAGCATGACGAATATAAGGACAATGACAGTGGATAATAATTGTCTTACATATTTAGGAACATGATTAAAAAAGCCACATGAGGCAACGCCCGAAATACACAAGGGCAAAATAAGAAGGAAGACAATGATCTGGCTCGCCGATCTCTAATTTCTTGATGTGTTGCTGCAGGCCGCGGGAACTAGTCTCTGCGGCAAGCGGCGATGAGCTCTTTCCTGTCCTCAAGATGCTACTTGAGAGCATACACAGATTCCTCCACCAGTCTTTTGTGCTTGATGCACAACATGTCATTCTCATCCATAAGTTTCTCGATGATGACGCTGGTCCTCTTCAACAAGGCAGTGGTCTCCTCCTGATGCTCCGCACTTCCAACGATCTTCATCCTCAGCAGGTCACGCTCGGCCCAGAGCTTGCTGGATGACTGATGACCCACAAGTATAGGGGATCTATCGTAGTCCTTTTGATGAGTAAGAGTGTCGAACCCAACAAGGAGCAGAAGGAAATGATAAGCGGTTTTCAGTAAGGTTTTCTCTGCAAGCACTGAAATAGTAGGTGATAGATAGTTTTGTTATAAGATAAATAGTAATGAGCAAAATTAGATAAAGTAAATAAAGTGCAGCAAGGTGGCCCAATCCTTTATGTAGCAAAGGATAAGCCTGGACAAATTCTAATAATGAAGAAGGAGCTCCCGAGGACACATTGGGAATTATCGTCAAGCTAGTTTTCATCACGTTCATATGATTCGCGTTTGGTACTTTGATAATTTGATATGTGGGTGGACCAACACTTGGGTACTGTCCTAACATGGACAAGCATCCCACTTATGATTAACCCCTATTGCAAGCATCGTCAAGAAAAAAAGTAGTATTAAGGTAAACCTAACCATAGCATTAAACATATGGGTCCAAATCAACCCCTATCAAAGCAATGCATAAACTAGGGTTTAAGCTTCTGTCACTCTAGCAACCCATCATCTACTTATTACTTCCCTATGCCTTCCTCTAGGCCCAAATAATGGTGAAGTGTCATGTAGTCGACGTTCACATAACACCACTAGAGGAGAGACAACATACATCTCATCAAAATATCAAACGAATACCAAATTCACATGACTACTAATAGCAAGACTTCACCCATGTCCTCAGGAACAAACGTAACTACTCACAAAGCATATTCATGTTCATAATCAGAGGAGTAATAATATGCATAAAGGATCTGAACATATGACCTTCCACCAAGTAAACCAAATAGCATCAACTACAAGGAGTAATCAACATTACTAGCAACCCACAGGTACCAATTTGTGGCTTTGATACAAGATTGGATACAAGAGATGAACTAGGGTTTTGAGATGAGATGGTGCTGGTGAAGAAGTTAATGGAGATTGACCCCCTCCCGATGAGAGGATCGTTGGTGATGACGTTGGTGATGATTTCCCCCTCCCGGAGGGAAGTGTCCCGGCAGAACAGCTCCGCCAGAGCCCTAGATTGATTCCGCCAAGGTTCTGCCTCGTGGCGGCGGAGTTTCGTCCCGTAAGCTTGCCCACGATTTTTTCCAGGACAAAACCCTTCATATAGCAGAAGATGGCAGCCGGAAGCCCACCAGGGGGCCCAAAAGATAGGGGGGCGCGCCCCCTGTCTCCTGGACAGGGTGTGGGCCCCCTGGCCTATTTCTTTTGCCCAAAAATTCTTATTAAATCTGAAAAGTTGTTTCGTGGAGTCTCAGGTCTTTTGGAGTTGTGCAGAATAGGTTTCCAACGTTTGCTACTTTTCCAGCCAGAATTCCAGCTGCCGGCGTTCCCCCTCTTCATGGTAAACCTTGTAAAATAAGAGAGAATAGCCATAAGTATTGAGATATAATGCATAATAACAGCCCATAATGCAATAAATATTGATATAAAAGCATGATGCAAAATGGACGTATCAACTCCCCCAAGCGTAGACCTCGCTTGTCCTCAAGCGGAAGCCGAAATCGAAAAATATGTCCACATGTTTAGAGATAGAGGTGTCGATAAAAATAAAATACAGACATGAGGGCATCATGATCATTCTAATAACAGCAACATATATGGATTTTGTCATACGATTTCTTATGTTCAAGTAACAAGCAATTCACAATGTCAAGTATGGTTCAAAAACTTCATTGGGAACTAACAAACTATAATCTCAGTCATTGAAGCAATTGCAATTTATCGTAACATCAGAAAGAGTCAATAATAGAGCTTTTCAACAAACTCACATACTCAACTATCTCTAGTCCCCTATAATTGTTAACACTCACACAATGCTTGTGGTTATAGAGTTTCAGCCGGACACTGAGAAAAATAGGGGCTTATTGTGTTGCCTCCCAATGTATTCACTTTTAGGTGATGTCAACAATAATAGCCTATGCCAACTTACATCCAATTGGATATATATATCATGCTCTTTCAAACACGAGGAGTTTGCCAAAGGATAAAATAAAAAAGGGAAAGGTGAGGATCACCTTGACTCAAGCATAAAGTAAAACATAAAGTAAAAGATAGGCCCTTCGCAGAGGGAAGCAGAGGTTGTCATGCGCGTTTAGGGCTGATGCATAGAGTCTTAATGCAAAAGAACGTCACTTTATACTGCCCCTTGTATGTGGACCTTTATTATGCAATCCGTCGCTTTTATTACTTCCACAACAAGTTCGTACAAAGTTTATTTTCTCTGCACTAATAAGTCATACATATTTAGAGAGCAATTTTTATTGCTTGCACCGATGACAACTTACTTGAAGGATCTTACTCAATCCCTAGGTAGGTATGGTGGACTCTCATGGCAAAACTAGGTTTAAGGATATTTGGAAGCACAAGTAGTATCTCTACTTGGTGCAAAGAATTTGGCTAGCATGAGGGGGAAAGGCAAGCTCAACATGTTTGGAAGGTCAATGACAATATACTTTAACTGAGATGTCGGAAAACATAAACCATTACGTTGTCTTCCTTGTCCAACGTCAACTCTTTTAGCATGTCATACTTAGTGAGTGCTTCACAATCATAGAAGATGTCCAAGATAATATATTTATATGTGAACCCCTCTTTCCTTATTACTTCCTATTAATTACAATGATGACC
Source organism: Triticum aestivum (assembly GCF_018294505.1). NCBI lineage: Eukaryota > Viridiplantae > Streptophyta > Magnoliopsida > Poales > Poaceae > Triticum > Triticum aestivum. The sequence continues at coordinate 229,141,369 of NC_057798.1, forward strand.
AAGGCTACATTCATCAACTCTCAACAATTTTTATGCCTCATACTTTCTATGTGTGAAGTTATCACTACCCATAAGATCAATATGAACTCTTTTGTTCTTTCTACTTTCTCAAGATCATAGCAACATAGCAAAGCCCTTGACTCAACACTAATTTTTATTATAGATAGCATACAGACTCGATTACATAAAGAGATCACAAAGCAAAACTCAAAACTACTTGATATCAAAAACTTCAACTACTAATAGATCAAGATACTACTAAAAGGATCGAACTAAATAAAGCGATAAAGATAGGAGTGTGATGGTGATACGATACCGGGGCACCTCCCCCAAGCTTGGCAGTTGCCAATGGGAGTGCACATACCCATGTGATTATTTCTTTGGGGGTGATGGAGGTGGTGATGATGACGGTGGATAATCGCACATCGAGCGTAAAAGCTCCTCCAACTTGCGGATAATGCCTTTGAGCCCAGCAATATGATCTTTCAACAAAATATTCTCCTCTGTGATGTACTTGTTCTGTATGCGGGCTAACTCAATCATCTTGAAAGCTTCAATCTCTGTTGGAGTGAAAAGGTTAGGTAAAGGTTGAGGGATGTCTTCTTCTTTCACCACCGGAGCTTGAGCCTCCATGGCCTTCTTGATCCCTTCATCCTTGTTGATCTCTTCTGGTTCCTCTCTTTTCAACGCTATCTTCAATAGCCAAGCATCCTTGTCTTCGCTGTTGGAGGAGGGAGAAGTCATGGTGCTCCGAATCTGCAACAGAAATAGCTCGAAACGAAAACAGAGGATATTTGCATGATACGGTGGTCAAAACCTACGGGAGTATATATAATGAATTTTTACCGACCGAAATACGCAACATACAAGAAAACGGAGTCCGGGAGGCACACGAGGTTCCCACGAGACAGGGGGCACGCCCTACAGGGGGGGGGCGCCCTCCTCTCTCGTGGGAGCCTCGTGTCCCTTTCGGACTACTTCTTTCTTCCTAAAATCCTAAAATAATCCAAAACTGATAAAAATTGCCATTAGAGTTGTTTTGGAGTCGGTTTACTTACCGTACCACGTACCTATGCCTTTTTGGAGTCTAGAACATTGTGGAAAGTGTCTCTTATGTATTCCTCAGGGGTTATGGTTTCAATAATATTAGTTTCAACATTGATAGGATTACCTGAAATATAATGTTTAATTCTTTGGCCATTTACCACCCTCGGATTTGTGCCTTCAAAGTTGTTGATTTTTATAGCACCAGAATGATAGACCTCCTCGATAACGTAGGGACCTTCCCATTTTGAGAGAAGTTTTCTTGCAAAAAATTTTAAACGAGAGTTGAACAATAACACATAATCTCCTACGTTAAACTCACGCTTCTGTATCCTCTTATCATGCCAACGTTTGACTTTTTCTTTGAAAAGCTTGGCATTCTCATATGCTTGGGTTCTACATTCATCAAGGGAGCTAATATCAAACAACCTCTTCTCACCGGCAAGTTTGAAGTCATAATTGAGCTCTTTAACAACCCAATATGCTTTATGTTCAAGTTCAAGAGGTAAATGACATGCTTTTCCATAAACCATCTTATATGGAGACATACCCATAGGATTTTTGTATGCAGTTTTGTAGGCCCATAGTGCATCATCAAGTTTTTTGGACCAATTCTTTCTAGATCTATTCACAGTCTTTTGCAAAATTAACTTGAGCTCTCTATTGCTCAACTCTACTTGACCACTAGACTACGGGTGATAAGGAGATGCGATTCTATGATTGACATCATACTTAGCGAGCATCTTATGGAAAGCACCATGAATAAAGTGTGAACCGCCATCGGTCATAAGATATCTAGGGACTCCAAACATCGGAAAAATAACTTCTTTAAGCATTTTAATAGAAGTGTTATGATCAGCACTACTAGTTGGAATAGCTTCTACCCACTTAGGAACGTAATCAACAACAACTAAAATATGTGTATAACCATTAGAGGCAGGAAAAGGTCCCATATAATCAAAGCCCCAAACATCAAATGGTTCAATAACAAGGGAATAATTCATAGGCATTTCTTGACGTCTACTAATGTTACCTATTCTTTGACATTCATCACAAGATACGACAAACTTACGAGCATCTTTGAAAAGAGTAGGCCAATAAAAACCAAATTGTAGTACCTTGTGTGCAGTTCTATCCCCAGCATGGTGTCCTCCATAGGATTCAGAGTGACACTTGCATAGGATCTGTTCCTGTTCATGCTCAGGCACACAACGTCTAATAATACCATCTACTCCTTCTTTATAAAGGTGTGGATCATCCCAGAAGTAATGTCTTAAATCATAAAAGAACTTTTTCTTTTGCTGATATGTGAAACTAGGCGGTATATATTTAGCAACAATGTAATTAGCATAATCAGCATACCAAGGAGCAGTTCGAGAAGCATTGACAACCGCTAATTGTTCATCAGGAAAACTATCATTAATAGGCAGTGGGTCATCAGGAACATTCTCTAACCTAGACAAGTTGTCTGCAACGGGGTTCTCAGCTCCCTTTCTATCAATAATATGCAAGTCAAATTCTTGGAGCAAGAGAACCCATCTAATGAGTCTAGGCTTAGCATCTTTCTTTTCCATAAGATATTTAATAGAAGCATGATCAATGTGAATAGTAACTTTGGAATCAACAATATAAGGTCTAAACTTGTCACATGCAAACACAACTGCTAAGAATTCTTTTTCATTAGTAGCATAATTTCTCTGGGCAGTATCAAGAGTCTTGCTAGCATAATGGATAACATTAAATTTCTTATCATTTCTTTGCCCTAAAACAACATCTACAACATAATCACTAGCATCGCACATAATTTCAAAAGGTAAATTCCAATCAGGTGGCTGGACAATAGGTGTAGTGATCAAAGCCTTCTTAAGTGTTTCAAATGCTTCTACACAATCATCATCAAATACAAAAGGAATATCTTTTTGCAATAAATTAGTCAGAAGCCTAGAGATTTTAGAAAAGTCCTTAATGAACCTCCTATAAAAAATGGCGTGACCAAGGAAACTTCTTATACCTTTTATGTCGTTGGGACATGGCATCTTTTCAATAGCATCAACTTTGGATTTATCGACTTCAATACCTCTCTCGGAGATATTGTGCCCCAAGACAATGCCTTCGTTAACCATAAAGTGACACTTTTCCCAATTCAGGATGAGACTAGTGTCCTCGCATCTCTGCAAAACTCGATCAAGGTTGCTCAAAGAATCATCAAAAGAGGATCCATAGACGGAGAAGTCATCCATGAATACCTCACAAATCTTTTCACAAAAATCAGAAAATATATCCATCATGCATCTTTGAAAGGTAGCAGGTGCATTACATAAACCAAAAGGCATACGTCTATAAGCAAAGGTACCAAAAGGGCAAGTAAAAGTAATTTTAGATCGATCCCCCGCTGATACAGGTATCTGAGAGAAGCCAGAATAACCATCTAGAAAGAAAAAATGTGTGTGTTTGTGTAGCCTTTCTAGCATTTGATCAATAAAAGGTAAAGGGTAATGATCTTTCTTAGTAGCTTTATTTAACTTACAAAAATCAATTACCATCCTATAGCCTATAATAATTCTTTGCGGGGTCAATTCATCTTTATCATTAGGGACAACGGTAATACCTCCCTTTTTAGGGACACAATGGACAGGTCTTACCCATTCACTATCAGCAACGGGATAAATAATACCTGCCTCAAGGAGCTTTAGTATCTCCTTTCTTACCACTTCCTTCATTTTGGGATTTAATCGTCTTTGAGGATCTCTAACTGGTTTGGCATCTTTCTCCAATGAAATTTTGTGTTGACATAATGTGGGACTAATGCCCTTAAGATCATTCAGAGTATATCCAATAGCAGCTCGGTGCTTCTTCATAGTTTTCAGTAATCTTTTCTTCTTTCTCTGAAAGGTTAGCACTAATAATAATAGGATATATTTCTTTTTCATCCAGATAAGCATACTTAAGATTATCAGGTAAGGGTTTGAGTTCAAACACGGGATCACCCTTGGGTGGAGGGGGATCCCCAAGAATTTTGACGGGAAGGTTATGTTTCAACATAGGTTCTTGTTTAAGGAACACTTCATCTATTTCTTCCCTTTCCTCCATAAACATATCGTTTTCATGGTCTAGCAAATATTGTTCTAACGGATCAGTTGGTGGAATAGCAATGGAAGCAAGACCAATAATTTCATCCTTACTAGGTGGTTCCCTTTCACGAGGTTGTCTACTAAACTTAGCAAAATTAAACTCATGCGACATACCATCTATGCCAACAGTGACAATAATATTTTCACAATTAATCTTAGCACTAGCAGTATTCAAGAAGGGTCTACCAAAAATAATGGGACAAAAATCATCTTGTGGGAAACCAAGAACAAGAAAATCAGCAGGGTATTTAATCTTCCCACCAAGACTTCAACATATCTAACAATCCCAATAGGTTTAATGGTGTTCCTATTAGCAAGCTTAATAGTAACATCAATGTCTTCTAATTCAACAGGTGCAATATCGTGCATAATTTCTTTATAAAGATCATAAGGTATTGCATTAGCACTAGCACCCATATCACATAAACTGTGATAACAACGATCTCCTATTTTAACAGAAATAACAGGCGTGCCTACAACAGGTCTATGTGTCTTAGTATCCGGTCTCGCAATATTAGGAGTTTCACCACAAAAAGAAATAACATGCCCATCTAAGTCCTCATCCAAAAGATCTTTAATCATAGCAATACCAGGTTCAACATTAATTTGCTTAGGAGGTGTATAGGTCCTAGTATTACTCTTACGGACGGCAGTCGAAGCTTTGACATGATCTTTTATCCTAACAGGAAAAGGAGGTTTTTCAACATAAGCAGTAGGAATAATGGGATCACTATATGTAATAGTCTTTTCTTCGACTGTAATAGGTGCAACTACTTTAACTTCAATAGGAGGATTATATTTAAACCACTTCTCTTTAGGGAGATCAATGTGAGTAGCAAAAGTTTCACAAAAAGTAGCTACTATCTCAGAGTCAAGTCCATACTTAGAGCTAAATCCACGGAAAGCATCGGTATCCATAAAAGATTTAACATAATTGAACTTAGGTGTCATATCTGACTCCTTACCATCGTCGGAACCCCAATCTTCAGAGTTGCGTTTAATTCTTTCCAATAAGTCCCATTTGAAATCAATAGTCTTCAGCATATAGGAACCAGCACAGGAAGTATCGAGCAGGTTGCGATTATCAAGAGAAAGCCGAGCATAAAAATTCTGAATGATCATTTCCCGAGAGAGCTCATGATTGGGGCATGAATATAACATTGACTTAAGCCTCCCCCAAGATTGAGCGATGCTTTCTCCTTCGCGAGGCCAGAAATTATATATGTAATTACGATCACGATGAACAAGATGCATAGGATAGAACTTCTGGTGAAATTCCAACTTCAAACGCTTATAGTTCCAATACCTCGTATCATCACATAGCCTATACCATGTCATTGCATCTCCCTTCAAAGATAAAGGGAAGACCATCCTTTTGACAACATCATCGGGAATACCTGCAAGCTTAAATAATCCACAAACTTCATCCACAAAGATAAGGTGTAAGTCGGGATGCAATGTTCCGTCTCCTGCAAAAGGATTAGCTAGCAGTTTCTCTATCATACCCGAAGGAATCTCAAAGTGAATATTTTCATAAGGTTCAGTAGGTTGAGGATCATCTATTGGCTCTTCTGGTTGGGGTGAAGATACCCCAAACAAGCCCCTCAAAGGATTAGTTTCCATAGTGACAAGTAACAGAAAATTTCAGCACACTATATAAATGTTTCCTTACCAAGTTCCACTCACCAAGAGCGCTACGCTCCCCGGCAACAGCGCAAGAAAAGAGTCTTGATGACCCACAAGTATAGGGGATCTATCGTAGTCCTTTCGATAAGTAAGAGTGTCGAACCCAACGAGGAGCAGAAGGAAATGATAAGCGGTTTTCAGTAAGGTTTTCTCTGCAAGCACTGAAATAGTAGGTGATAGATAGTTTTGTGATAAGATAAATAGTAACGAGCAAAAGTAAATAAAGTAAATAAAGTTCAGCAAGGTGGCCCAATCCTTTATGTAGCAAAGGATAAGCCTGGACAAATTCTAATAATGAAGAAGGAGCTCCCGAGGACACATTGGGAATTATCGTCAAGCTAGTTTTCATCACGTTCATATGATTCACGTTTGGTACTTTGATAATTTGATATGTGGGTGTACCAACACTTGGGTACTCTCCTAACATGGAGAAGCATGCCACTTATGATTAACCCCTATTACAAGCATCCGCAACTACAAAAAGGAGTATTAAGGTAAACCTAACCACAACATTAAACATATGGGTCCAAATCAACCCCTAACAAAGCAACACATAAACTAGGGTTTAAGCTTCTGTCACTCTAGCAACCCATCATCTACTTATTACTTCCCTATGCCTTCCTCTAGGCCCAAATAATTGTGAAGTGTCATGTAGTCGACGTTCACATAACACCACTAGAGGAGAGACAACATACATCTCATCAAAATATCGAATGAATACCAAATTCACATGACTACTAATAGCAAGACTTCACCCATGTCCTCAGGAACAAACGTAACTACTCACAAAGCATATTCATGTTCATAATCAGAGGAGTAATAATATGCATAAAGGATCTGAACATATGATCTTCCACCAAGTAAACCAAATAGCATCAACTACAAGGAGTAATCAACACTACTAGCAACCCATAGGTACCAATTTGTGGTTTTGATACAAGATTGGATACAAGAGATGAACTAGGGTTTTGAGATGAGATGGTGCTGGTGAAGATGTTGATGGAGATTGACCCCCTCCCGATGAGAGGATCGTTAGTGATGACGTTGGTGATGATTTCCCCCTCCCGGAGGGAAGTGTCCCTGCAGACAGCTCCACCAGAGCCCTAGATTGATTCCGCCAAGGTTCCGCCTCGTGGCGGTGGAGTTTCGTCCCGTAAGCTTGCCCACGATTTTTTCCAGGACAAAACCCTTCATATAGCAGAAGATGGCAGCCGGAAGCCCACCAGGGGGCCCAGGAGATAGGGGGCGCGCCCCCTGTCTCCTGGACATGGTGTGGGCCTCCTGGCCTATTTCTTTTGCCCAAAAATTCTTATTAAATCTGAAAAGTTGTTTCATGGAGTCTCATGTCTTTTGGAGTTGTGCAGAATAGGTTTCCAACGTTTGCTCCTTTTCCAGCCAGAATTCCAGCTGCCGGCGTTCCCCCTCTTCATGGTAAACCTTGTAAAATAAGAGAGAATAGCCATAAGTATTGAGATATAATGCGTAATAATAGCCCATAATGCAATAAATATTGATATAAAAGCATGATGCAAAATGGACGTATCAATGACGCCGATAGCCTGTTCAAACGAGGCTTTCATGTCGTCTTGCAACCTCGCCCAGCCGGAGATCTGATCCATCTGGCTACAACCACATGCAGGCGCCTGTAAGAGTCCTCGCCTGCCTGCAGACATTTTCCCAGGCCGCCACGGCACGGGAGGATATCTCTGCTGCATTCACGGTGTGGCGGGACATCTCTGCTGCTTCCGCGGTGTGGCCGGACCAGTCTGCTGTATCGACGGCGTGGCGAGGCCTCTGTGCTGCTTCGGCGGCGCGGCGGGACCTCTGTGCTGCTACGGCCGTGTGGCGGGACATGTGGGCTGCTTTCATGGCGAGGCGGGACATCTCTTGTGCTTCCGCTTCCATGCTTGCCTCTCCCCGGTGGCAATCTCTTGACCCAGAACTCACGCTGGCCATGGTAGACGCAAGGGAACGATGATGAATGACTTGTTTGTTTTTGTGAATGAGGAGTTGAGGAGGAATGTGCAGTCATCTTGGAGTAGTAGTATTTATAACGAGTACTAATACGCTCCTAAGTGGGACCATTTAGGTTTTGATCGATGTGAACAGGTTTACAATTTGGAATGTGACGGGACACATGCTCAAAATTTATTGACTATTCTATAATTTCTAAGTGCGGCACTATTCCCGGATGGCGTAACATGGGCACGCTTTCTCGGTCGTGTACATGGCGTTTGCACCATAGGGTGCACCACAATAGGCAATGCCAACACACGTCTTGTTCTAATAACCATGCGCGCTCGTTATTACCATCACACACGCTTCTTTGAATTAGAATGTGTGCCCGTCTAGCGCACACATGTTGATTTGTCTAACTATTTCTGTTTGTTGTGGCTAATCGCAAACAGTTCATCCGTGTGAAGTGTATGCCATCAATCGCAGACACTTTGATCTGGCTGACCGTTTCTGTTCTGTTGCCTAATTGCAAATAGTTAATCCTTCTAAAGCATATGCCCTCAATCGCACACACCTTTATCTAGCTGCACTTTTCTGTTGTTCTGCCTCATCACAAATAGTTAATCCGAGTGAACTGTATGCCGTATATCGCACATGCCTTCATCTGGCTGCCCGTCTCTATTCTTCTTCCTCATCGCAAATAGTTCATTGAACTGAACCGTATGCCCTACACTGCACACACAACTAAAATCGGAACCGTGTTTGATGCATATATCACCGCAAACGTTTTGCACCTTTTTTGACATTTTTACATCACTGTTTGCGATTAAATGCATTGCATACAGTTTCGTCAAAGGGTCACTGATCGTAGTGTCGCGTTAGCAGCATCCTACAGCAGTGGTTGTGTGTGTGTGAGTGTTGTGTGTGTGTGTGTGTGTGCGCGCGCGCATGTGAGTGTTGTGTGTCCGCGTGTGTATGTGTGAGTGTTGCATGCATGCAGTTTTGTGTGCATGTGTGTGTGTGTGTATAATCACCACACTAGCTCCCATGTATTAAAACAAATGGCTTAACATACCAATACAAGGCCACCTTGTCCGCTGTCCCCATGGTGATTACTTCGAATACCCATCGTCCAATATATTTTTATCGTTTGTTTTCATTCTTATACATGCTGACAGGTGGGCCTTATGGTAGTGAGATAATGTGATGCAACACTAGATGTGCCACGTGGAGCGTTTAACTGGTCAACTAGTCGTGTCTTCGACAAATACAGAGATGTACAATGAGCCTGTGACTGTATAATAACCATAAGACGTAAATGGTGATCATAATGAGTGGATTCTGAAGTCCAATGAACGTATCATTCTTCCACTTCAAATACAGTGATCATCGGTGTATATATCACAAGAGAAAGATGAAACATGCGTGAATGTGCTCGGGGCATACTTTTAGAAGACCTAGAGAGATAGTTTGTGTGCATACATGAAAGGGGCGTAGAGGGGAGGGTGTGCGATGGAGAGAGAGATGCTCTTCGTTTCTCTTTATTATAACTAATTTTATATATAGTATAAAAATATAAAAATTCACAGTGCGGAATAAATATCATTGGGTGCAGCATGCAATGGAAATTAACTTTCATACTCCATATAACTTTGTAATGTTGTATATATACGTAGAATTTCTAAAATAAATTTTTGGCCACACTTTGTGTCATTTTATTCAAAAGGAATGTGTATGCAAAGTAAAAGTGAAGATTGCTTTTTAGATCAATGGGGTACATGATAAGATGTAACATGTGTGAATGTGTAGTTGACGTATTTGGCAGGGCCTACAGAGGATATGTGTACGTATTCAAGAGAGGCATGGATAGAGGGGCCGCCGGGGGGACGAGGGAGAGATAGCACGAGAAATGAGAGAGGACTACTGTAAGAGAGAGAGAGAGAGATAGATAGAGAGAGAGAGACGAATAGGATGTCTCGGCCAGAGATGCCCTTGTTTGTGTCCAGGCAAGGGGGGAGGGGATAGAGGCATGATACATCTTCAACGTATCTATAATTTTTGATTGTTCCATGCTGTTATATTATCATTCTTGGATGCTTTACAATCATTTTATAGTCATTTTATATCATTTTTTAGTACTAACCTATTAACATAGTGCCCAATGCCAGTTGTTGTTTTCTGCATGTTTTTACATCACAGGAAATCAATATCAAATGGAGTCCAAACATAGTGAAACTTTTTGTGGATTTTTTTGGGTCAGAAGACATCCAGTGGGCCAGGAAAGCACCTGGGGGTGCTCCGAGGGGAGCACAACCCACCAGGGCGCGCCCCGGTGGGTTATGCCAACCTCGGGTGCCCCCTGAATCGCCTCTTTGCTCTATAAATACCCAATATTCTAGAAACACTAGGGGAGTCGACGAAAATCAATTCCAGCCGCAAAGTCCAGAAATACAAGATCCAATCTAGACACCATCTCGGAGGGGTGCATCATGTCCATTGGTGCCTCTCCGATGATGCATGAGTAGTTCTTTGTAGACCTACGGGTTCGTAGTTAGTAGCTAGATGGCTTCCTCTCTCTCTCTCTCTCTCTTGATTATCAATACAATTGTCGCTTTGAGATCCATATGATGTAAGTGTTTTGCGATGTGTTTGTTGAGATCCAATGAACTTTGAGTTTATGAACAGATCTGAGTTTTTATCCATGGAAGTTATTCGAGTCTTCTTTGATCTCTTATATGCATGATTTATTATAGCCTCGTATTTCTTCTCCGATATTTAGGTTTGCTTGGCCAACTTGATTTATTTATCATACAATGGAAATAGGTGCTTTGTGATGGGTTCCATCTTGTGGTGCTTGATCCCAGTGACAGAAAGGGAAATGACATGTATGTATCATTGCTATTAAGGATAACAAGATGGGGTCTATTTCTACATAAATAGATCTTGTCTACATCATGTCATCGTTCTTATTGCATTACTCCATTTCTCCATGAACTTAATACACTAGATGCATGTTGGATAGCGGTCGATGTGTGGAGTAATAGTAGTAGATGCAGGCAGGAGTCAGTCTACTAGTCTTGGACGTGATGCCTATATAATGATCATTGCCTAGATATCGTCATGATTATTTGAAGTTCTATCAATTGCTCAATAGTAATTGTTTCCCACCGTTTGCTATTTTTCTCGAGAGAAGCCACTAGTGAAACCTACGACCCCCGGGTCTCTTTTCATCATATTTGCCATTGCGATCTATTTTCCTTTGCATTTATTTTCAGATCTATTAAACCAAAATTACAAAAATACGTTGCTGCAATTTATTTGTTCCGTGATCTATTTATCCTATCTACCACTTTTAGCTCACGATATGTGCCTATCTTGAGGCGCCGTACCCGAAAGGGATTGACAACCCCTTTAACACGCCGGGTTGCGAGTATTTGTTGTTTGTGTGCATGTGCTATTTACGTGGTGTGAGGAGGTTCTCCTACTGGTTTGATAAACTTGGTCTCATCACTGAGGGAAATACCTACCGTCGCTATACTGCATCATCCCTTCCTCTTTGGGGAAATACCGAAGTAGTTCTAGCAGACATCAAAAGGAATTTCTGGCGCCGTTGCCGGGGAGGATCTTCAACATCAACTAGGTTCCTAATCCCAAATCTCATCTCCTTGCAATTTACATTTTTTGCCATTTGCCTCTCGTTTTCATCTCCCCCACTTCACAAAAATTTGTCGTTTTTATTCGCCCTCTTTTTCGTTTGCCCTTATGTCTTTCTTGGTTTGTTTGCTTGTTTGTTTGGCATAATTGTATGTTTTATTGGAAATCCGAAACCAAAAACCTTATGGATCCACATCTTTTTTTTGACCAAAGAACAATAGGGTAAACCCCCTACTGTGAGTCATTTTCCATTAATAATCAAAGGAACCAAAGTACATAGCATTGGTTGATGGGGGGACAACCAAAGAAAAACTATCTAATAAGAAAGTAAAGGGAAACTATGGAGAAGATAAAAACTGGAAATTAAATTATTGTCTATCCAAGAGGACATGCCCTCTTTCAGAGTAGGTCTAGCCCTTAACATGGTCATTTTGAAATTTCTGATAAAATCATTCTTGCATTCATTTATGGATCCACATCCAGTTGCTAATATTTTTAAAAGATCCAACTATGATGAACCAATTGCTAGTGAGTTGATTACACTAGATTATCTTTATGAAGTTTTGCTTGAGATTCATGAATCTGAAAATTGTGATGAAGTGATAAAAGAAGAAATTTATGAAGTGATTCATGATAGCTCCTTGAATGAAAAGCATGATTGCAATGGTGTTATAATAAGTTCTATTAATGTAAATTATGCTAGTAATATGTAAAACCCCAAGCTTGGGGATGCTATTTTTGATATGTCCTCTACTTACTGCAATAATCATGATTGGGGTGATTCTTCTTACGATCTTGAAAATTTATTTAAGCCTCGTGATGAATATGTTTGCGATTATTGAAGGTGGGTTTGGAAGAGTGTCAAATTTAGGTAATAATGATCCCACTACTTTGGATAATTATCAATCTTGTGATTTTTTTGATAAAAGTGAGTTTGGAGAGGTCATGACTTTATTTGATGATAATCCCACTATTTTGGAAGAGTGTCAACTTTGCGTGCATGTGGGTCTTATAGAGAATATGTTATGTGATAGCTATATTGTTGAATTTGAGCATGGTCCTACATGTAATTATTATGAGAGAGGAAAATATGGTTGTAGAAATTTTCATGCTACTAATTTATCTCTCGTCATGTTGAGATTGTTATTGTCTCTTTCTTCTTCCTTGCATATGCTAGATGTTTCTTGTCTTGATAATATGGTTGCCTACAAAATGCCTATGCATAGGAAGTATGTTAGACTTAAATGTTTTTGTCACATGTTTTATGATGCTCTCTTTGTGCTTCAATTCTTGTCTTTCATGTGAGCGTCATTAAAATGTCATGCCTATCTTAATGGCTATAAAGGAAGAACTTGTTGGGAGGCAACCCAATGAATAAAATATTTTTTTGCTTTTTTTTCTGTTATTGTGTAATTGCAAAATTATACCTCTGGTTAGATGTTTTTTTGTGGTTTAAATTAGTGTTTGTGCCAATCAAGGCCTTTGGGTTGATTTGGGTGAAAGTTGATTTGATCTTGCTGAAAAACAGAAACTTATGCAGTCATGAAAATAATTTTCATAAATCACAGAAACGTGATTTTGAGTTGATTCTTTTTGCAGAAGATTAATATACAAATTTCTCAGGTTTTCCTAATTTCTTGAGATTTTTGGAGTTTCAGAAGTATTCGAAATATCCAGATTGCCATAGACTGTTCTGTTTTTGACAATTCTGTTTTCTTTGCATTGTGTGCTTGTTTTGATGATTCTATGGTTTTCTTTGATGATTTTTTGCCATAGAAAAGTTGGAATACAGTAGATATAATGCAAAAACAAAATATGAATATGTTTTCAACAGTACTTATAGTAGTGGTTTGCTTTCTTATACTAACGAATCTCACGAACGTTTTGTTGAGTTTTGTGTGATTGTAGTTTTCAAGTTTTGGGTGATCTTACAATGGATGAAGGAATAAGGATTAGCAAAAGGCTAAGCTTGGGGATGCCCGAGGCACCCCAAGATAATATTCAAGAAGTAGCAAGCAACTAAGCTTGGGGATGCCCCCGAGTGGCATCCCCGCTTTCTTCTAACAACCATCGGTATTTTACTTGAAGCTATATTTTTATTCGTCACATATTATGAGTTTTGCTTGGAGCGTCTTGTATGATATGAGTCTTTGCTTGTTTTGCTTTGTGTTTTAAGTGTTGAATCCTTACTGAACACATCTATTTGAGAGAGCCAAAAATTATTCTATGCTTGCTCCTATGCTTCACTTAAATTTTTAGATCCATGGATTTGCTCTAGTACTTCACTTATATCTTTTTGAGCACGGTGTGCTTTGTTATTTTTGAAGAAATTCTCTCATGCTTTAGATTTATTTGGGAGTTGGTAAAATTTTCGGAAATTCTCTCTTGCTTCACTTAGATTATTTTGAGAGAAAGAAAAAAAATTATGCTCATGTTCTTCACTTAAATTTGTTTGAGCTTATCAAAAGCAACATATGAAAATAGTCCCAAAGTGATAGATATCCATGGAGGATATAATAAAAACTTTCATGAAGATCATTGGACAAAATAAACTTGATTCGTAGTAACGGTTTTGAGATATGACGATATGATATGTGAGTCATGTTGATGAGTAATTGTGCTTTAGTAAGAATATTGATGTTAAGGTTTGTGATTCCCTGTGCAAGCACGAAAGTCAATAGTTATGCAATGAAATTTATATCCTACTTGTGGTGCATTATTTGGTGTTACTTATGCTTAATGCTTGGGTACAAGATTTTTTGCTTTTTGGTTGGTCGCTTCTCAATCTTTTTGCTAGCCTTCATTCTGCACTAAGTATGATCACTACTTGTGCATCCAAAACCCTTTAAACCAGTTTTGCCATATGAGTCCACTATATCTACCTATATGCGGTATTTCCATGCCGTTCTAAGCAAATTTGCATGTGCCATCTCTAATTTTCAAAATAAATTTCTTTTTTTGGGCTCTACCGCTCGCGAGGCGATGAGGGGTGGCCAATATTATCCATGCTAGATGTGTTATTCTCACGAGGAGGGTTCATTCACTTGTCATTGCACGAGAGTACGACAAAGGTATTAGGGATGTCCAGTCCCGAAATGAAAAATGAATTTACTTTATGTTGTCAAATAATAATTTCCTTGGAAAGTGTTGGTATGGAGGGGAACCGTGGATTCAGCTAGCCATGGAAAGTGAAAGTATGGTGGAAAAAGGAATAAACTTTATTTTCTATTTGGGAACCGCCTATGATGTATCTAGCATGGAAAGTGTTGGGAGCTCTAAGTCATTTTCGTTGGTGGGAAAAGTATGCCTCTCAAAAATGTTTTGATCTCTCAATTTAAGCTTTGAGCTTCAGCACCTCTACAAATCCCTACTTCCCTCTACGAAGGGCCTTTCTTTTACTTATGCAATTTTTATTTTGAATTTGAGTCTCCACCTTCTCTTATAAAGCACCAACTAAGGGGCACTATGATCGTATTTGAGCATTGGGTGTAGCTAATATTCGAGTGTGTTTCATGAATGGATCAATGATTGAGCATAATGGGCTAGGGATAACTTGCTTTAGTGTTGATATTTTGAAAGACATGGTTGCTTGTTGGTATGCTTGAGTATTAAAGTCTTCATGTCAAAACTAGACTATTGTTTTGAATCATATAAAAGTCCAAATGTCCATGCTATAAAGAAAAGAAATGTGATGAACATGTTAGGCAGCATTCCACATAAAAAATTCTATTTTTATCATTTACCTACTCAAGGACGAGCAGGAATTAAGCTTAGGGATGCTGATACGTCTCCAACGTATCTATAATTTTTGATTGTTCCATGCTGTTATATTATCATTCTTGGATGCTTTACAATCATTTTGTAGCCATTTTATATCATTTTTTTGGTACTAACCTATTGACATAGTGCCCAGTGTCAGTTGTTGTTTTCTGCATGTTTTTTACATCGCAGGAAATCAATACCAAACGGAGTCCAAACGCAATGAAACTTTTTGTGGATTTTTTGGGCTAGAAGACATCCAATGGGCCAGGAAAGCACCTGGGGGGGGGGGTGCTCCGAGAGGAGCACAGCCCACCAGGGTGTGCTTGGAGGCCCATGCGCGCCCCAATGGGTTGTTCCCACCTCGGGTGCCCCCTGAACCGCCTCTTTGCTCTATAAATACCCCAATATTCCAGAAACCCTAGGGGAGTCGACAAAAATCAATTCCAACCGCCGCAGAGTCCAGAAACACAAGATCCAATCTAGACACCATCTCGGAGGGGTGCATCATGTCCATTGGTGCCTCTTTGATGATGCATGAGTAGTTCTTTGTAGACCTATGGGTCTATAGTTAGTAGCTAGATGACTTCCTCTCTCTCTCTCTCTCTCTCTTGATTATCAATACAATGGTCTCTTGGAGATCCATATGATATAAGTGTTTTTGCGGTGTGTTTGTTGGGATCCGATGAACTTTGAGTTTATGATCAGATCTGAGTTTTTATCCATGAAAGTTATTTGAGTCTTCTTTGATCTCTTATATGCATGACTGATTATAGCCTCGTATTTCTTCTCCGGTATTTGGGTTTTGTTTGGCCAACTTGCTCTATTTATCTTGCAATGGGAAGAGGTGCTTTGTGATGGGTTCGATCTTACGGTGCTTGATCCCAGTGTCAGAAAGGGAACGACACTCATGTATCATTGCTATTAAGGATAACAAGATGGGGTCTATTTCTACATAAATAGATCTTCTCTACATCATGTCATCATTCTTATTGCATTACTCTGTTTCTCCATGAACTTAATACACTAGATGCATGCTGGATAGCGGTCGATGTGTGGAGTAATAGTAGTAGATGCAGGCAGGAGTCGGTCTACTAATCTTGGACGTGATGCCTATATAATGATCATTGCCTGGATATCATCATGATTATTTGAAGTTCTATGAATTGCCCAACAGTAATTGTTTTCCCACCGTTTGCTATTTTTCTCGAGAGAAGCCACTAGTGAAACCTATGGCCCCGGGGTCTCTTTTCATCATATTTGCCTTTGCGATCTATTTTCCTTTGCATTTATTTTCTGATCTATTAAACCAAAAATACAAAAATATCTTGCTGCAATTTATTTGTTCCGGATCTATTTATCCTATCTACCACTTTCACCTCACGTTATTTGCCTATCTTGAGGCGTCGTACGCGAAAGGGATTGACAACCCCTTTAACACGTCGGGTTGCGAGTGTTTGTTGTTTGTGTGTAGGTGTTGTTTACGTTGTGTGAGGAGGTTCTCCTACTGGTTTTATAACCTTGGTCTCATCACTGAGGGAAATACCTACCATCGCTATACTGCATCATCCCTTCCTCTTTGGGGAAATACCGACATAGTTCTAGCAGACATCAAGGCATGAGGAGAAATAGTTTGTGCGGCATCTGTGTTGGTATGTGTGGGTGTGAGAAGATAACGAGACCTAGGGGTAGAGGATGTGTCACCATGTGAGGTCTGGTTGGCCGAGGTGAGGCTGTTGGGTCGGTTATTTCCTGCGCCACATTGGTCGGCCTGTGACGCATTTCAGGGAGACCCATGGAGACTAGTCGTACTAGACAAAGATACCAGAGCGGTGAAGGACTATGTGTCCATTGACAAAGCAGGCTAGGATTTGTAACCCTAGGTCCCTGAACTATGGTAACCCCTTGTCTATGATATTACCATTCATCTAGCCTAACTTTAAGGTGCATCCTACAGAATGCTCTGCTGGAATCATATTCGTCAATTAGGAAGAGAGGTGGAGACAATGCGTGTGAGATAGGCCTAAAGATAATGTGCGTGTGGGAGACACGTAGGCAGGTATATGTATAGAGAAGGGTCGATGAGTATCATGCGTGCGTATGCGTGTGAGAGGAAGAGTGCTTGTGACAAAGGTTAGTGAAAGCAATTGTAAATGGTTGCGAGAGAGAGAGAGGGAGGGAGGGAGAGGGAGAGAGAGAGGGTGGTATCGAGAGTATGTGTGCGAGAAAGACACCTCGGGAGAGAGAGTGTGAGCATGTGTGGGAGACCCCCGAAGGATATACACCGTGTACGCGTATGTGTCAGAGACAAATTTATCGTGTTTGTGAGGAGGGGCCTATGGAGAGTGAATCTACATGTAAAACATTGATGTACACATTGATTAAAAAAATAATTTGTATCCAAATATTAGGATGGGATCATGATATTTGCAATTCGCCTAAGGAACAATCATTGATCCATCATACATCCATATTCTATCAAATTTGAGCATGTCTATATTATTATTCGACAAATTAATCCATAGAGTTATTATTTTGAAGTTCAGACAATGCATCGCTTTAGCAATTCGAATATAAACGTGAGTATAGTTCATGTTGTGTGTGTAAAGCACATTATACATGCAAAAGTTACAGAATGAACATTCTAAATAGCTAGCTAGGAACTAGCATACATTTGAATTCAACTCAAGGTGGTTTAAAAAGTTAGAATTCAACATGAAGTCCATTCAATTATTTGAATTCGAGATAATGGCATTTGTAAATCATACCTAAATTAAGGGGGCACCAATATTTGCTATGCTTTTGTGCATAATAGCATATATAGTTGTGTACAAAATAGATTCAAATTTACCTCCTCCATTACAAAATAATCATAGTTATAGGATTTTCAAGAGTCAAAATTTCAAAAAGAAGTGCATAAGTTAATGAGGTTTTCAAACATACAAGGTCAAATTTAACATTGTCTATTTAGGTCAATCTTGAAAGTTCAAGAGTACTCTAAGCGTGAATGCTTCTGTTTCAAAATTTCGAACGAAGTGCCAAAAGTGCCTCTACTCGCCCGAAACCACATCAGACAAATGTATGGTAGAAGGAAATTACTTTTCCAACTCTGACCCTTGAAACCTACCCGCGCGACGTCCATAGGTCTAATCCGGGGTAGGTTTGTAACTTCATCTTAACGCCAGACAACTGCCTCCAAAAAACATTCATACACCGTGGCCGCCTAAACACACATGCGCTCGGCCGAATCGCTCCTGCCCACTATTTGGGACACCTGGGATTATTGTCCTACCCCCGACCCGTAGTAGGTCTGAAATTTAAGAGGGGGGAAAAGTTTGTACTTCCACAAATTTCAAACAAGCGCGTCCCAAACCGAAACATAGCTCCCCTATCTCCTCTAAGGCGACTCGGGGGTAACCCTAGCACCACCGCTGCGCTCTCTCCCCTCTCTCCCTCCCCTCCGTCACTGCCAGAGGGGCTCCTGACGCTCGCACGAGGCCCCAATGAAGGAAACGGCAGGGGATCTGGTGCATCCTCCCTGGGTGGAGGGTTGCGGCTCCCGGGGCGGCGGCCCCGGCCGATGGTGCGCGGCATGGCCTGGGCGATGCTAGAGGGTGCTGGTGGGCGCCCTCCACGGCTACGCGGGCAGCATGGTGGTTGTGGACATTGGTGCTGCGGTGCACCTCGCTGGCCACTATACCACCTTGGAGAAGCTTCGGTGTCGCCCGATCTGCTCTGTTTCATGCCAACACCAGTCCTCGGTGGCTGCGGTCGTCGTATCTTGGTGATTGCCGGCTGGATCTAGCGTTTGGGCGAGGATCATGGGGAAACCTCTGCCGGCGCGGCACCCCCCCAAATTCAACGCCTTTGGTGCCAATCCCCTTCTTGGAGGCTTTGGGTGGTTCCTCTCCCTTTCGCCCCCCCTGAGATCTGGCGAAAGTTGGCACTCCCCTGATCTGGGCATCGATGACACCTCAGTGGCATGCTTTTTCTTGAAGGCGGCGACTAGGATTTACTCTTGGGGGTGGAGCGGCTGGTGGCTTGGCTCCGAAGCATGACGGACTGGTCTTCCTGCTTCTTCTTGCTCGGCTTCACCCGGCGCAAAGTGATGCCTTCTTTGGTCTTCTCCATGGGTGTGCGCCTTCGTTCGACAGCTCGCGTCCCGTGCTCCGTGCTGCCACTGCCGGCTTGATGCTCATCGGGTTGGTCCTCAGTGGTCCGTTAGTCAGCTCCATCTGCTTCTCCTGTGGTAGCTAGACACCTTGAGTTGGGCTTTGTGGTAGCCACTCTGCTGTTCACCTGTGCAACACTCATCGAGCCTGGGTGAAAGGGTAGTGGCCCTTTGCGACGGTGGAGACAACTCAAGTGTTGCCCATGTTTGGCCAGAGGATGCAGCCGACGCTCGATGCTTGCTCGGTGTGGCCCTCCTTCCGTTTTCTTAGTTGGCTAGTTGGTGTAGGCGTAGTGCTGGCCATCGGCATCAGTGTGTCTGCTATTGCCATTGTGGTGTTCTACCTAATGCCTTGTATCTTCCTTTCCGCTTTGCTTTGCATTTCATTTTGAAAGTGTGTTATATCGACTAGGGGGGATGAATAGGCGATTTTTACAAACTCGTCGCTGAGGAAATTCGAAGTGGGGAATTTCCAAAGCAACAAACTACTAGCAGCATAATAAGTACTCAGGTACATGCATAACAAAGAAGTAGCATAGTCATCATGATGAAATGAAACATACACAAAGCACATGCAGCGTGAAAGACAAGATAAGCAGGCTGAAGACAAGGTGACTGAAGAAATAGGATTGAGGAAATTGAGAAAGTCTTCAAACAGTAACAATCAAGTTCATCAACACATGAATGAGGAAATGAAAGGGTTGAGGAAATAGAACCAGTAGCTTGGTGAAGACGATGATTTGATAGACCAGTTCCAATTGCTGTGATAGTTGTACGTCTGGTTGGAGCGGCTAGGTATTTAAACCTGAGGACACACAGTCCCAGACACACAATCCTCACCATATTTTCCTTCAGCTAACACAGACCTTGCCCAACCACTCGTGGTAAGTCTTCAGGTGACTTCCAAACCTTCACAGACTCGGTCACTCGGCGATCCATGATTCCTCTTGGATGCTCTAGACCATGATGCCTAACCGTCTGGAGGATGCGCAATCCTCAAAGGTAACAAGTGTCGGTTCCACACAGGAACAATCTCTTCAGTGATGCTCAATCACTTGGGTTGTAGGTGTTTGGGTTTTTGGGTTTTTCCTCACTTGATGATTTTTGCTCAAAGTGCTCGGAGGATGGGATGCTCTCAATGACAAGTGTTAGTTTCTCTCGGAGCTGCCAACCAACTAGTGGTTGTAGGGTGCGGCTATTTATAGCCTAGGAGCAGCCTGACATGATAAGACATATATAAATGCCCTTTTAATGATATGATCGTTAGGTAGATAAGATATTTTGGGACAGCTGGCGCGTAGCACAACAACGGTCGGAAATTTGAGCTCTCAAATTCCTCAGGGCTATCATGTTCCTCACTTGTAGGCAATTCGCACTGGCGATTTCCTAACTCCTTAGTCAGAAGAAATTCCTCAGAGACCAGAAGATCTTCGTCTCTGTCACTGAAGAAATTGACTGTACTGTATGAGATTTCCAATGGCCTCACTCAAAAGGATTGGGTAGGTGTAGGCTTTGAGATGAGCATCACATGGAAAGTGTTTGCTTAGTTTTACCTCGACCCCCTTTAACAGTACGGTGTTTCCTATGACTCAAGAAAGAGAAAATGAAACTATGATAGCCAAAGTCTTCATGCTTCATAATCCTCGCATCAATATCAAAGTCTTCAAGGTCACACTAATTTCCTCATTTTCAAAGTCTTCAAGAAAACCAAAGTCTTCAACTGAAGACATTCATTTTTAGGGGTCGACATTCATCATAGATATCAAGCTCCTCATAGACTTATAGAGCATGTGTACACCCACAAACACATTAGTCCCTTAACCTATAAGTCTTCAATACACTAAAATCACTAAGGGGCACTAGATGCACTTACAATCTCCCCCTTTTTGGTGATTGATGACGAATAGGTTAAGTTTCAACAGGGATAATTATATGAAGTGTAGACACTAATATTGAGGGATTTGATTGCAAGATATAGAAGAACCCCCCTGAAGATGTGCATATTTGAGGAATTTGCTTTGGATAGCAAATGCACATTGTAGAGTAAAATCATGGATATCTCCCCCTATATCTTGTAATTCAAACATGAATTTGACATACAATATGAAGAATTTGAAATGCATGATGAAATATGGTGTCTGACGAAATTCAGCATGCATGCATTAAGGTACTTGAGGAAATAAGCATGCAGAAAGCAGTCAAAAGTATCAGAGCACCATAGAACTTAAGTTTACAACTCATCAGAGCAAACACCTCAGAAGAGCAAGAGTTGTAACCTAAAGAAAAAACGCCCATATATAAGAGACCCGCTTGAAGACTAACTCAAATTTCTCCCCCTTTGTCATCGAATGACCAAAAGGGATGAAAAATGAGGACTAACACCCCTAAAGAATATCATCACGATGTCGATGGAGCCAAATTGATGCTTGACCCACTTGTGATTGCGATCGACCTTCTGATGAAGACTTAGAAGAAGCTCACAATCAGTCATCACTCATGGAGTAGTGGCTTGAGGAACTGGCTTTGAAGCTTTTGCGGCAGAGTCTTGGGTTGCAGAGTCATCATTAGTGGAATAAGATGCAACTTTGCAAAACTAACCATCCAATGGATGAGTACCTTCATCAATGACAATAGCTTTGCCTTTCTCACCAGCCGAGGAAATAGTTCTTTTGAGGACTTCAATAGGAGGTAAGAAGCTGAGGTGATTCTGACAATCTGCCTCGTAATGAATTGAAGACATTGATATGATGAATTTCGTGATCCAGGGAGCATAAGGCTTCAACTCAAAAGTTGACAGAGCTGCATTAGCCAAAGTTGAAAGCACAAGTGCTCCCTGGGTGATTTTGGTAATTCATGACAACATATCTCTTGTTGGACTAATACTTGTACCTAGTGCATTTCAGATAAGTTCAACATTGGAGTGGCATGGGCATGGACAAGAGGATGTGGAACCCCTTTAAGATGCTAAGGACAAATATTGGCAAAAGCTCAAGACTCTACCTTTTGTATTTTAGTGATCCAAGATCACATTGAGTCCATAGGAAACCCAATACTGTTAAAAGGGGATGATGTGTTGCTTAATTGCTTGCTTGCTCAAAGTGCTTAGTGATATGCTCCAAAACCCTCAGCCTCTTTCTCACATCCACATATGTCCTAAACCTAAATGTCAAACTCGGCCCCACCGACCTTGTCTATCCGGCGCCACCGAGTTTCATCATATTCAGCCACTGCCAACCCTAGTTACTTCGGTCACACCGATGGGATCTCGGTCTCACTGAGATGGGCTTGCAATCTCTCTGTGATCTGGTGCAACATTTTTGGTCTAACCGAGTTGGTGCAGTCGATCCCACTGTGGTTGCTTGACCAATCCTCTGTTTACTTATTACCAAAATCGATCTCACCGAGTTTGAGTAATCGGTCAAACCGAATTGAGGTTTTACCCTAACCCCTGCACATTTGTCCCACCGAGATGACTATATCGATCACATCAAAAATCCTAATGTTCACATTCTTACCTAGATCGTCTGACCAAGTTTGCTGATTCGGTCCCACCAAGTTTGGGAATCTGTGTGTAACGGTTAGATTTTGTGTGGAGGGTATATATACCCCTCCACCCATTCTTCATTCGTGAAGAGAGCCATCAGAACAAACCTACACTTCCAGTACTCATTTTCTGATAGAGAACCACCTACTCATGTGTTGAGGCCAAGATATTCCAATCCTACCATATGAATCTTGATCTCTAGCCTTCCCCAAGTTGCTTTCCACTCAAATCATCTTTCCACCATAGCCAAATCTGAGAGAGAGAGAGAGAGAGAGAGTTGAGCGTTGGGGAGACTATCATTTGAAGCACAAGATCAAGGAGTTCATAAACAACACACCATCTATTACCTTTTGGAGAGTGGTGTCTCCTAGATTGATTAGGTGTCACTTGGGAGCCTCCGTCAAGGTTCTAGAGTTGAACCAAGGAGTTTGTAAGGGCAAGGAGATCGCCTACTTCGTGAAGATCTACCCTAGTGAGGAAAGTCCTTCGTGGGTGATGGCTATGATGGGATAGACAAGGTTGCTTCTTCGTGGACCCTTAGTGGACTCGCGCAACCATTACCGTTCGTGGGTTGAAGTCTCCATCAACGTGGATGTACGATAGCACCACCTATCGGAACCACGCCAAAAATCTCCGTGTCTCCAATTGCATTTGCACACTCCAATCCCATCCTTTTACTTTCTTGCAAGTTGCATGCTTTACCTTCCGCTGCTCATATACTGTTTGCATGCTTGCTTGAATTGTATTGTGTATGCTTGAAATTGTGTTAATCTACCACCTCAACTTGAAAAACTTAAAAACTGCCAACTTTGTTTGTTGAGGGTCTAATCACCCCCTCTAGACACCTCTTCTCGATCCTTTCAATTGGTATCTGAGCTTTGGTCTCCATTGCTTTGGTTTAATCACCATTGGAGGAATATGGATGAGTCTACGTTGGGGAGTCTTAGACGTAGAGTGCCTATGCTTGATGGAGAGTTCTTTAGTGAGTGGAAAAATGAGATGCTTGGAATTTTTCATGAATATCACTTGAACAGGTACATTACTACTCCTTGTGAACCCCTTGTTGATCCCGTGCATCCTACCCATGATGAGTCTCTCGACATGATTCACAATATTAGAACTATCAATCTTATCACTAGAGGCTTGCCTAGAAATTTGATTGGTCACTTGCCTACTCTTGATTGTGCTTATACTATATGGAGATTTCTTGAGGAACGATTTCTAGACTACTCCTTGAAAAACTTAGATGAGATTCTTCACAAGTGTATTGCTTTGAATAAGATGAATCCCAATGATCCTAAGTTTGGAGATTGTTTATTTGAGGTTACCAATCTTATGCGTGCCAAATGAGATGTTGGAATCATTAGCAATATTATTTCCGAAGCTATTAGAATTCATAGCGATGAACATTGTCAAAATCATATATCTAATGAATCACTCTCTCTAGGAAATGATCATTTGCAAGATGATGTTGAACATGGATACTATGATGAAGATGATGATAATGATTTGATCTTGAAGAGTCTATGAGACACTTTGGTGTTATGGCTAATCTTCGCAGCTACATGGCTGGAGGAAAGGAATGGGTCCTTGATAGCGGATGTACCGATCACATGACCGGAGATAAAGATATGTTTCGTCAGCTTGCTGAAAATGATGGCCCTCGAAAGTATGTCACTTTCGGTGATAACTCAAAGGGTAAGGTGGTTGGACTTGGTAAGGTGGCCATCTCACATGACAGCTCCATACAAAATGTTATGCTTGTTGAATCCCTTGGCTATAATCTGCCTTTTGTATCTAGACTAGCTGATTTTGGTTTCAGTGCCATATTTACTAAAGTATATTGCCAAGTGTTTCAAAGAGATAATCATAAAATGGTATTTATCGACATATGTAGAGGTGATCTATACATTGTTGACTTCACTAAAAAGGCTCAACCTAGAACTTGCTTATTTGCTAAATCTTCCAAAGGCTGGTTGTGGCATAGACGGTTAGGTCATGTGGGCATGCAAAACCTTGACAAACTTATTAAAGGTGATCATATCCTTGGTGTTAAAGATGTCATATTTGATAAGGATAGACTTTGCAGTGCTTGCCAAGCAGGAAAAAAGGTTGGAGGAATCCACCCCGTGAAGAACATCATGACCACGAGAAGACCGCTCGAGCTACTTCACATGGATCTCTTCGGTCCCAATGCCTACAAGAGTCTCGGTGGTAACTCGTTTGGACTAGTCATCGTTGATGATTTTTCAAGATTTACGTGGGTGTTCTTTCTCGATGATAAATAGCAGGTTCAAAAGATCTTCAAAAACTTTGCTAGGAAGGCCCAAAACCAATTTGAAGTGAAGATCAAGAAGGTTCACAACGACAATGGAACAGAGTTCAAGAATGCCAATGTGGACACCTTTCTTGATGAAGAAGGGATCTCACATGAGTTCTCGGCTACGTACACACCTCAACAAAATGGAGTTGTTGAGAGGAAGAACCGGACGCTCATTGTCGTGGAAAGGTCACGGTAGATGTCCTAGCAAAAGGACTTAGTCATGGAGCCATTGCAACTAGGTAGCTTAAAGGGGTTAAACGGGACAAAGGACACTGGAGTTTATACTGGTTCAGCCCCTTGCGGTGAAGGTAAAGGCCTAATCCAGTTTGAGATGGTATTGCTTATGTCTCGATTACTAGGGAGCGAATCCACTTGACCTACCTTTCGATCTATTGTTTCTTGTCCTGAACCGCCGCCGGGTCATCCCTTTATATACACAGGTTGACGCCCAGCGGCTCACGGAGTCCCGGCCGGCTCATAGATAACGTGTCCGGCTCGGTGACTATCTTTACATGCCTTACAATACAAGTCATTACATATATGGCGGTTTACCCCTACAGGCCTCGAGTCGCCTTTGGGCCTTGGGCCCTTAACTAAACCGCCATCTTTAATATCCTCGTGGGCTTCATATGATGAATCGCCATAGGTATAACCCGACCCCTCCTGGGCGGGTCATACCTAATAGTTATATCCCCAAAATTAGGCCCCAGATTGATTTGAACTGGTTCATGTCAATCTTCAATATTTAGAGAAAATCTTCCCTTCTTCATTTGTGCAAGAATTCATAACCTGCCATGACGCCATCCTCTGGATTTGTGATAACCCGCCATGACGTCACCTGCCATTAATTCACACAATATCCAACATATCTCAATGGATCTTTACCTTAATAACCGTCCCGAGAATCGAGGCGCCTGGGCAGTTGGATAACCATGTTTTGGCCTCCTCATTTTTTGCGCCCACTTATTAGCTTTCTCCTTATAAATAGCCACGACCGACCTCTTCTCATTCTACCCTTTTTCCATCGTCTTCCTCCTCTCGTGACTCTCTGCCACTCGAGCTCCGCCGCCGCCGCGAAGAACCTCGTCCTCCTCGTCCTTGGCCACTGCATCAACCTGTGTCGGAACAGAGTACACCAGCGCTCCACCGCAGTCAGATCTACATCTGTAAGTGCTCCTCCTCCAACGCTTCATATTGCATTAGGGTTTCGGCTGTTCTTTGTGTTCTTCGTAGTTCTTTCCTAGTTCTTACACCATAGCACCTTTTAATCTAAAGACGACATAGAACTTGTGCGGTAGTAGTTTTGCCTTTGCCTTCAATACCAGCAGACCCTTTTTCCTTTGAAAATAGATCTCATTAAAGCTTACGAACTCCCCTGCACTGGTTTTAGGTCTTGATTTATTTTCTTTTAATGAACTGCCACTGATCCGAAATAATAATTGTAATCTGTGAAACCTGTTTGTACGGTACTTAGCAAAAAACTGCATCTTGATAGATCCTCCTAGTCATGGTGGCTCATATCACCGGTTGTAGTTAAATTCAATGCTCAACATTTTCTCTTTTGATAGACATCAAACTGCTCATGGCATCTTAGATAACCTGCTATAACTAGTCATATACCATTAGGCCCCTTTTTAAGCCGTCATTTGAATATGTGCTGTAATACTTTCCGTCCGACTTAATTTGAACCGGCAAACTTTTCCTTTTTCCTTTTTAGGCTTCCTTCATAATGCCGCCTAAAACAACCACTTCCTGTAACTAGGTTCCTTCCATTGTCACGGAAAACACTCTTCAAGACTTTGTGAAAACCGGTTACTTGCCAAAGAAGTCTGTCATGTCTTACTGCGCCCCCAAGCCGGAAGAAGAGAAACCTCAGCCAAAGGAAGGCGAAGTTATTGTCTTCACGAATCATATGAACCGGGGCTTCTCACCGCCCGGCTCTAAGGTCTTCAGGGATGTTCTGCACTTTTTCAACCTTCATCCTCAAGACATCAGACCCAATTCCGTGTCCAACATATGCAATTTCCAAGTGTTCTGTGAAGTCTACCTTCAAGAGGATCCCACTGTGGAGCTATTTAGAGAGTACTTCTATTTGAACCGGCAAAATGAGTATTCAAACTAACCCAGTCTAAAGCTTGGTGGAATCTCAATTCAGCGGAGGAGGGATGTTATCTTCCCTTATGCCCACCTACCGAGTCACCCCAAGGACTGGAACCAGACATGGTTCTATTGCAAGGATACCTCTCCGGCTGACGAGAACCAGCTGCCCGGCTTTCGCGCCCTGTGTCTGGAATCAAATCATCCTCTTCCCGACAAGCTGTCAACCACTGAACGCAAGAAACTCGCCCCTACCTTTGCCAAAGTCAAGGCTCTATTAGGAAACTGCCTAAGTGGCATTGACTTGGTCCAATGCTGGGTTTCATGGCGGATCATTCCCTTAAGCCGCCGCTCTGGCTTAATGTGTGCCTACACGAGTGAGAAAAAGGATCCACTGCGCCACAGCTCCGTGGACTTAACTGACGAAGCCATTAATGAGATGACAAAATCCCTTCTGCATGAAAGCCTAGTAGACTGCAGCAAGGTGGGCCTAAGCCCTTTCTGCGCAGCTAACCCGGCTCCAGGAGTAAGCTGCCAAACTTAGTTACTTATTTTACCTTCATCCTTAAATACCTTCATTTAACTCCTCATTGATGATTTTCACAGGCTGATGATGATTTATGGAAGAAAGAGTATGATCATGAAGCTGCCAAGAGAGCTAGGAAGGCCAAGAGAGCCGCTAAGAGAGCCACCAAAAGAGGGGAAAGAAGCCCAACGCTTCTGAATTGCTTCAACTGGACGACACCTCTGAGTCGGAGGTAGCCCTTAATTCTCTTGGCTCCTTTTTCAACTATCTTATTAACACTGACTATCATCAGGATGACATGGGAACGAGTCAGGCGGTTGAAGAAGAGGTAACTATCATTTCCTCCGACTCTGAGCCCTTGCCAAGAAAAAAATTCGAAGAGTAACCCGAAAAGTAAGCTTTTCACACCCCTTAGCTCATCTGGATCCTCATTTTTTTGAAGCAACAACAGTACGAGAGCCGGCGACAGACTCGGACCAGCAAGGATGCGGAACTATCCTCCGTCTTACCAAACACTCCGAGGAAGCGTCGAAATGAGGTCACCCCTAACTTAAACTCTTTTTATCCTTTGGCGGGTCTCACTCGTCAACCACTCAATTCTTCCGACTCAAATTATCAGGAAACATCTCATTCCTCTTCCGGCGACTCAATTCAATCTAATCTACCGGCTTTCAGGATGGCTCTTGGGTAATGGCGATTTACTTATCATTTACTCATTATGATCCTTTTGTACTTATACTGACTTTTATAACTCATGTAGTGGAAAAGCCAAGCCCAGCAAGAGGGCAAAGATGAATAAGCCAGTCGAAGATCTGAAAGTCAATGAGCCGGAGCATCAGACCCCAGCGCCTGAAATCTCCGGCCCTCAATCATCTGAGCCGGTTCTTGATATTCCATTAGCGACTCCTGCACCTCCTATTGATCAAGTCTATGGCGACACTTTGAACCCTGAAGCACCAAGCCCTATCAAGACGGCCGATGCACAAGGCGATGATGTAGTGATCACCAAGACCGGCTTTAAAGAGCCGGGAGTACCTATTGTCCTGGTCAAGCACTCCGCCAAGGAAGAACATTTTGAGCAGCGCAAAGTGCGATTTGATGTCGCCAATTATTCTCAACTAAGCATTGGTGAAATATACTCTGGGTTTCTCAGCCAAGTACACAACAGCCGTGAGCTCGAAGTTGACATGGTGAAGCAAATGCACCAAAAATTTGAGGTATAGGCCCCACCATTCTTTAAGTTATGCATATCCTGCCAGCAGAAGGCGAATTCAAAGTTTGAATTTAGTGTGGTTGAAGCAGAAAAAGTGAGGACCGGCTTTGAAGTTGAGAAAAACGCCTGGGCTAAAGAGAAATAGCCTTGACACAACGGGCTGAGAAGGCGGAGGCGGCTCTCCAGGAAGCGACCACTGAACTCACCGACTTAAAACACCAGTCGTCTCAGATGGTTTCTCCTATCTTTGATAAGTCGCCTTATCAAATTTGAATATCTTCCTTGATGATATGAACCACTTTTAACCCATCCAATGATTACTTTGCAGGCCCTAGAAGCACCAATCTCAACTAAGATATGCTTGTGAAGCTGAAGGCGGTTTACACATTGGTAGAGCAGCTTTACACTGGTGCTCAGCATGCATTGGCCACAATTTCTCCATCTAATGAAGCCCCCACTCTCTTGGTTGATGTGTTAAGGAAGCTTTCCGTCTTGCCCGAGAGGTTTAATGAAATGAAGCGATCATCTGCGAGAGCCAGAGCTGTGACTGCCTTAAGCCGGGCCAAAGCATGGTTCCCGGAGTTAGACTCAGCCGATATCTCTATCGGGTATCCAAGCTTAAAAGAAGACGACACTCCGTTTGACCAGAAGGACTTTGCTGCTTGCGTGAAGGATATACGTCCTCTGGACAGTCTGTTTGCCAATGAGACAGACTGACGGTGTCCTGGACTAGGGGGTACTCACCACATCGTCTCCGGATCAGCTGGATTGGGCCAAGGATCCCCATGGCCGTATACTCATGGGTCAGTTCGGACAACCCCTGCCGCATACAAGGAAGACTCCACAAGACTTGGCGCCCAAGACAAGGACTCTCCTAAAGCCTAGGCCTCCGGTGTCTTATATAAACCGAGGCCAGGCTAGTCAAATAGACAATCTCATATTCATTATTATCATCTCGTGGTAGACATATGTATTCTATACTATCCCCATATGAATACAATCAAAAGCAGGACGTAGGGTTTTACCTTCATCAAGAGGGCCCGAACCTGGGTAAAATCCGTGTCCATGTTACCATCACTCCAAGACGCCTAGCTTAGGACCCCTACTACGAGATACGCCGGATATTGAACCGACATTGGTGCTTTCATTGAGAGCCTACTGGGCGATCGTCGCGGAGCGATGGGATGATCAGGTGTTACTTTTTCAGTAAAATCTGTTTTACGTCTTTTGCGAGAATTATTGTTGTTATGTTGTGCTATTTTTTCTGCACACATATCGGGATCCATAAAATTTTGGCGGTGGCGGTCGTGTGTGCTGCCTGATCTTACATCGGATCTGAGCCAAGGACACACACGTAGCAGCAAGCTGGATCGCAGCGTAGGTCAAGTCAAAGAACTAATCGGTGGCGTTCGAGCCGAGGAAACCGCAGAGCTACTTCTATTTCAGGCGAAGCAGCGGACGCAAGAGCGATTAAGACCTATCATGGCATACACCGATGTACAAGTTGGTATCTGGGCCAGCCGAGAGTTCGGATAATTGAGTCTAAATCATCGCCCCATAGATCAGCACGGACCAATGAGACGATCAGAGTCTGGCGACTAGCGGTCTATCGGGTCCGAGCTCCGCTTTAACTTATGCGCGTCATGGAGTTGTGGAAGAATCGGGCACACAGGCGAAAGAAAAATACGTGAAGCAGTGCGCAGGGGCTAACCATAATTCATGTCGCTGGCCGGACAACAGGGAGACCTGATCCTTTTCCTCTTCTGTTTATTATTTAATTATTACTAAAGCAGTCTATGCTTTTGACTAATTGTCTGTCTTTGTGCACTTTCCACGTGCAAGTACTAATACTATTACAAGTGCTGCCCGTGCCCACGTAATGGAAGCAACAAATCTCTCTCCTCGGATTGCTACATAGTGGAGGCAAGGACCTTAAGCACACACGGCACACAGGACTATAGATTTGCATAGACTGCTATTTATCTGCTTTGATCGGCTATGGACAGCGTCATCAAACAGGTTTAATTTCTCCTGGCTACTCCCTCTAGCACGTAAAGTTATTATTACGCACAGAGCATTTTTCTGTTGCTTTCTACTGCCTTATTTCTGCAGAAATATCCTATCGGCATTCGTACATGGCGATCTCTGTCCGCGTCAGTCTGACAAATGTCTCGATTGGGCGGTCGCTTTTTCATAAGCCTGGCACACATCTAAAATTGATTGTGGCTGTGTCATCACCTCGGCCAACCGACCTGCATAGACATCTCCGCGCTGCCACTCCGTCGAGCCAACCCTGACGCGCAGGCCAAACTTACCTCACGATTCGCTTCGCACATATTAATTATGCAATTTTTTCTTTCAAGTATTATTGTTTTTTGGACTGCACTATTTTCTGTGTGTAGGCAATCTACTTAGGCTGGGCTGCGCTAACACCTCGGCAAGTCGATGTCGTCGTTCCTCCTGCGTCAGCCAAGTCATGGCATCACCTCAACGCGTGTCCTTGTGTTGGCTTTTCTGCGCTACCACTCCGCCGGGCCGACCTCGACGCCCAGGCCATATTTACTTCACTTAAATTAATTAAGTACAAGAATTTTTTACAAAATATTATTATTATCATTACTTGTTATTACCTTTGGCTGGCATGATTTTATGTGCACAGGTGAACCAACTTCGGCTAGCACCTTGTTGGTCGGATGGCCATACCGACTTTTCCGGTTGCCTTGAGGACTTCGGCATCGCTGATAGAGCATTACCTCATTGAGTGTTCGGCACACGGACCATATTTCTTTTATGGCTCACTTTGCATAAATTATTCATTATGCTACAATTTTTCATTATTATTATTATTTCTGGCTTGCACTATTTTATCTGCGCAGGCAATTGACTTAGACCGGGCCGCGCTGTCGCCTCGGCGCGCTGACATCGTCGCCCCAGCTCCGTCGACCAAATTGCGTCGTTGCCTTGGAGTGCTTCCCTGTGTTGGCAACCCCGCATCGTCGCTTCTTCAACCTACTCGGCCGGAGACTCCAGTGTCATCCGGCGACCTGCTCCATGACCTCGGCTAGATTGGGGGCTTCACCTCTTCGGAGTGCCGAGCTCTTCGCTCAGCCACATCGGGCTTGGGGTTGAGACCTTGTCCCGCACCAAGCTCGGACCACGTCATCAATGCCGAACACATTAACCAGCTAAGTCGCTTTCATGCTCAAAAACTCCCAGTTTTATATTTTGTTCGGTTCGACCAAGCATTATACTTTTTTGGCAAAAAGTTGCTTGTGAAAAACTTCCTTGTCGAAACCTTGTCTGTGACACACAAATTCAAATACCACGTTTAACCGGGGGCTTCCTTTATGGAGCCTTTCCTCTTGCATATGATTATACTTGTACGGCTTCGTTCCTTGTTCATGTATTACACCATAATATGCACCATATTGACTTAAGTGTTCCGCAAGCTGGGTTGCCTTGCTCCTGTGTTTGCCCCTACGTTCCCGATTGTTCAGCTAGGGAGTAAAGGGAGCACCTATGCGATTGTCACGACCGGGTCCTCCGAGCTCTGACCTCAGACTGGGTGAAGCCGAAAGCTAGCGCTCTTATTGTTTTCAATTATGGTCGGCACACAAGGGAACTCATGAGTACAAAAAATCTATTGCACAAGTCTCATAGCAGCAATGAGCAACCGAAGAAAGGTATCGGTGGGGGTACTATTTTCTTTGAAGATGCTTCTTACACTTCGTTAGTAATATAGTATAAGTTCCCTGAGCGCGCTTTGTCTGTTATAGCCTTATCGCCTGATTGCCTGGTTATCGGAAACACCGTCGATATTCTCGACAGGTGGAGTACATGACACTTTTCGGCCCTTGGCCGAAGAGGGAGAAGCCGACGGTCGGTTAAGACGCGTTTAAAGTTCGGGCGAACACATATATGATATAAGTACTTCGGTACATACAATCATTATACATAAGATTCTTTTACCCAAGTCACTTGGGGGCTCTTAGATTTATATGAGCTGTTCTATAGTAAATGTGTTTTCTTCTTGGTTGTTGCACAGTCCTTTTATACCGCTCCTTTTTCGACTCGAGTATATGGTCAATAGCCGGATAGCCTGTCTTCTCTCTAAAAGCCGCTC